>NW_026694038.1:3982500-4220000 GCF_021218885.2 Marmota monax
GGAAGAAACATTTTCTATTTGTGTGTGTGTGTGTGTGTGTGTGTGTGTGTGTATGCTACCTCAGTGCTACCATTGCTGTTTTTCTTCACTGGGAGAAAGAAGTGTAGTACTTGTTACGCTAGAAGTCACAGATTTCTGCCTAGAGATCTGATTGACCTATAGATGTGCACAGGTTGACCTATATGGTGTTAAAGACAATGAGGCTGTTGTTGACATCTTAAATTGCAAGATTTCATAATGAGAAATAAATTGTCTATCATTAAATTTTGGAAATTATGGTAGTACAGATACTGCAGTAACTAAGAAATGGCTGCCCCTTTTAGGTATATACTTTCTGATTATTTCGACAGTTCTCACTATTCTCTACCATTTTCTTGATGGTAAGATTAAAACTCAGTTTCTATTTATCAATTTGCATTATTTCTTGACTTGCATGACTTCTTTCCATTATGGTCTCGAAAGTTGTTTTAGTCAGCTTTTTTGCTGCTGTGATCAAAAGACCTGACAAGCACAATACAGAGGAGAAAACGTGTATTTGGCACTCACTGATTCAGTGGTCACATAGTTTTCACAGTCAATAGACAGCTGATTCCAGTGGGTCTGGGCCCAAGGCGAAGTAGAACACCATGGTAGAAGGGTGCAGTGAGGAAAGCAGCTCAGGACATGGCAATCAGGAAGCAGAGCAGATTATCATACACCAGGGATGAAGTATAAACCCAAAGGCACAACCCCAGTGACCCACCTCCTCCAACCACACCCACTTACCCTCAGTTAATCCATTCAAGTGGATTAAACCATTGATTGACTAGGTTACCCCTCTCAGAACCTGATCATTTCACCACTAAACCTTCTTTCATTGTCTCACACTGAGCTTTTGGGCGACCTCTCACATCCAAACCATAGCAAAAGGCATAGAGTGCTTTCCTTTCATGACTTTTTCCACAGGGAGAAGGTTAACTTGTGTGGGTGTGGATATATGTGCACACATGGATGTGCTCATGTGTGCATGTGTGTGCATATGTATTTATAGATAGAGAAATAATAACTCTCTTCTCAGAGTTACAATGCTATTCTGCATCACATTTTCCTCCTGGCCTTAGCTTGACATACCTGCTGACTATACTAGAAATTCACAGAATTTCATCAAGTTCTTGAGACAAGAAGACAGGCAAACATCGAGAGGTCAAGGACCTAACAATGTAGAATTACTCGAGGGCAGGGTTAGCCTCACAACATCATTATTCACTGGTGATTTTTACACCATAATATTTTGAAATATTGGCACTTGGTTTAGTTTGTGAATCCCAGTAGTATCAAGAAATTTATCGTATATATGTTTCCAAAATAAGTGTATTTTCTGTTTGTCTGAAAAGATGTATTTTTATTATTTTAAAGTGTTTTTCTATAACCATGAGTCAGAAAATATTATGATTCCCATAATGGCATGTTAAATTGGTGGTTTTGTTGCATGTTTCATATATTAAAAAACAAATGCTTTCCAAATAAGGATCCCCCAATGGGCATTCCATGTTGATCCTTTCCATGCAATTCTGTCTTTACTTTGCTTATCTAAACCCTGCTCAACAGTCTTGGTTCACAAGCTCCATTCTTTTCTACAATTTCAGCCTCACACTGCCCTTTGCTTTTTTTCTATGTCTATGTAGTCAGCAAATATGTCAGCTTTTAAGCTGTATAGGCTCAAGGACTTACTTCTGTGAGAAGTTTAATTCTTGTTTATTTTTTCCACCAGAGAAATCTTAGAGCAAAACAGGAGAATGCAAAGGAATGTTCCATGTATTTTAAATGCCTCATATGTTGAGTGATTTTTTTAATTACCACTGAGTTAAAAGAAGCACCAGGAAGGAGTTCCCTGAACACCAAGTTAATATTTGCTTCTCTGGAATGCCCAGACAGCTTTCAGTCAAAACAAACACCTTCTCCAGCTGCCCTGGCACCTTTCTGGAGCACTGATCATAATTATGCACAGCCATCATCATGGAAATCACTGATAAACTGTGCTTGAACCAAGTGATATCACTACTTTCTTAAGGAAACACAACTGTGGAAAAGAGGTTGAAGTACAAACAGTTGTGTTAAAAATTTGATTCTAGTCCTCAGTTAAACCAGGGAACTTCTTAATGTATATTTTTTCATTGTGCAAATAAATTTCTTTTAATATGAATTTTGACTCTAATTATGGAAAATATATTGGACTTCCCCAAAGACTATTTTCTCTGTCTCAGGCCTGAATGTTGAAGATTGTTATATAATGACAAATAACTTTCCCTGGAATCAATTTTCCTATATGCAAATTAAATCTATAATCTGCATCACAGAGTTTTGTGCCAATTAATTGAGGAAACATATCTGAAAGCACATTGGGATCTTTAACCTTCTCTAATAATAAAAGTTATTTCATCCCAACTGTTACATAGATATTGGTAGAATGCTGCTTATTCAATATTTAAAACCTTGAATTGAACACTACACAGGATTTTAAAAAATGCATGTAGTATGTCCTCTGAATACATTTACAGTTGGTAACCACAATGTAAAAAATAATTCTCCTTACAGATAAGTACAATAAAAGAAGTATGAATTAAGTATTGTGGACGCTGGAAATAGATCAGGAATACTTTTATTACATACTGGTGACAGATATGTATCTTTGAAGACAGAAAAAATGAATTTTGGGAAAGAATATTCCAGATAAAAGAAAAACAAAAAGCAGAAACATGGATATAGAAGGATTGTATTGTATTTATGCATAATAAATAGTTCAATAGGCCAGAGTGCAAGATAAATTTGGAGGTGTCTAGATGATGTGGCTAGAGAGGTTAGTTAAGTATTATTGACTCCAGGTGTTTATTTAATATATGTAGAAAGGAGTTTTTAGATTTTTTGTGTGTGTGTGTGTGTGTTTCTGACACAGAATCATTCATTGCATTTAAAGGATCAGGATAGTTTAGATAGAATTCCATTTTACAAATTTATTATTCCAGAGCACTAAGTGACTGTTTAAGACCAAAAAACTAATTAATAACCAGGAGCTTTAAAGAAGCTTTATGTTGGGAAGATTAGTATTGTCCCAAAGCGTGTATAAATGCCATAGATGACTAAAATAGGTTTGGGAGAGAGAGAGAGAGAGAGAGAGAGAGAGAGAGAGAGAGAGAGAGAGAGAGAGAGAGAGATATTATTTCAATAGTCAAGTGATAGAACCATTTAATATGTGATGTTGGATACAGATAAATCCAACATAGGGATGAGGGGAGAGCTATGGAAAATGAAGAAATGCAAGATATTGACCCAAGGTATCTTCCACAGCTTCTGTAATAGAGGGAAGGAGACAAGACAGAGTAGGGTCAACATGCACTGAGTTGGAGTTACACTTAGAAAAAGCAGATAGAGACATTTAGTAGGCATTTGGGAAAATGAAAAATTTGTACCTCAGGAAAGAAAAAGAATATAGGGTGATATATTTAGGAATCAACTGCCTCTATGTGAGTCAATGGAAATAAAACATTTTTTTAGTGTTACTGTAATATTTTGGAGGTTCTTTCTAAAGTGTTAAAGATTTTTTCCTCCAACAATGCATGCTAAATTTATTGACATATTTTTACTAATCACCCAGTAGTTGCAAATTACTTTAGCAACAACATAATAACCCAAGTATTTAATTCAACATTGAATTCAAACACCCTGAAGAAACAGATACATTAGTTTATTCTACATTGTATTCATAGGCCTAGTATAGTGGGCGGCAAATAATACACATTGAAGAATATTCTTTAAGAGCTTAAACATTGCTATTTCAATAATATTCACATGTTGTATTTTTGAGATCAGCTTTCTAAAGGCTTTCAGTATTTAAATTTATAGCTATTTAATATGTGTGAACAGAGCTGGCTTTTGTTCTAAGTATAGCTTTTTATATGTCTGACTAAATGTATTGCTTTGTATGAAATATGGAATAGACATAAAATGAAGTAACTTCCCAAATTTGGATATTTTATTGAATATTCAAAGCAAATACCAGACTGTTGAAAATCTTACAATATGTGACATTCTATTAAGTGACAATTCTAACTGGAACTTTTACTATTACAAGTGACTGAATTATATTCTACTGTATATATAGTAAACTTTCAGAACTTTATATATATTATTATTTTTTTTCTATCTCCATGTTTTTGCTTTTTAGACATTCTGAAAGTTTAGGGATAATGGATGGATTAAAGTATTTTAAAGAATCAAATATTTTGCTACCCATAGGAAAAGATAATTTGTGTGTGTGTGTGTCCTATACTCAGAATCTGGCCTATGGTGGTGTTGTCCAGAAACAAAATGGCAAAGGAATGTTCTACTTGGTACACTCTCATGTTCTCATGTTTGGTCACCTTGATAAAGCTCTTTTGTTAAGTAAGGGAAAATCCTTATACAGTTATTTCAATCAGTATACCTTTGATTTAAAGTCACACATAAACCTATGTCAACATTACAGACACTAAATAAGCCAACATTGATTAAACAAGAAATGTGCAAAGTATGCTTCAAAAGTACCTTGAGAGGGAAAGCACTCACCAAGCAGTAAGTCTCCCCAAATAGAATTTTTCAAGTCCCTAACACCTGTCTTCATGGTATTTTATTCAAAGAACCAAATAAGCAAACAAAGCTTTGTGTGGGTGGCCTGGTCTTCATGGTCCCTCCCACTTGATTGAATGCACTTGTCTGTTCTGTTTCTGCCACTGCATGAAGAGTAATGGTGGTTGACCCGTGACCTCTGCTGTTTTGCTCAGGGTTTCTGCCAAATAAACTTAGATCTTGCTCTCTGATTGAGATCATTGTAACACTATCAAATGAAAGCAGGATAATGCCTGTGTCACACTCACTGTCAGGGCAGAGATCACACCGTGCTGTCAGTTTTCTCTCCCACATTTGAGCAGTATTTCAGGATCACAGTTAGACCTTGTTATAGTTTCGATGTGAGGTGTCCCCCAAAAGCTCACGTGTGAGAGAGAGTAGGCAAGAAAATTCAGAGAAGAAATGATTGGGTTGTGAGAGCCTTAACCCAATCAGTGAATTAATGCCCAGATAGGATTAACTGAGTGGTAACTGGAAGAGGTGGGGCATTGGGGGCGTGGCTTTAGGGTATATATTTGTATCTGGTGAGTGGAGCCTGTCTGTCTGCACCCTAATCGCAAGTGAGTTGCTACCCTCTGCAACATTCTTCCGCCATGATATTTTAGCTGGCTTTCTGTGGACTAAGACCTCTGAAACCGTGAGCCCTCAAATAAACTTTTCCGATTCTACAATTGTTCTGGGGCATCTTTTAGTCACAGCAGCGAAATAGCTGACTAAAACAGACCCATTATATATCCAGAGTTCTAGTAGCAGAAATATGGTGCTCCCCTCTGAAAAAGTAGCTGTAATAAGATGGTGATATACCTTTGGGACAAGAACAGTGTTATGTATTCTCAAAATCTTAATGAAGAAGTCAGAAAGTAGTTAGCCTTCTGGGGGAACTTCATAGTTCTGGGGGAATTCATAATATTTTAAAAATAATGTTATGATTATAAATGTGCATGGTGATAGCGATAATAATTTATCCAATAAAAAAATGATGGTTAAATTTATCCTAGAAAATAGAAATATGGTTGAGGTGGTAAGTGGGATAAAAACACTAATCTGTATACACTTGCTAATCACAAAAATTGTTTTAGAAGAATTAAGATTTATTGGAATAAAAGCTTAATGGGTAGTTATGCAAAGACCTTTTTATATTTTACACTTAATAATTTAAAAAATTGTTTACCAAATTTAAATAAATTTGTAGCCCAAGAGGATGAGACATTCTTGAAACTCCATTATTTAAAAAAAACAACTTGTGCCTGGAAGACTTACAAAGGGACTCCTAAACCAAAACAGATGTGAGAGGTGTTACAAATTTCTAAATTTCAGTTCACTTCAGAAACATTTTCTGTGCCAGCCACTGCACTGGAGACTGAGCTATCATCACCAAATAAGGCCTCATGCCTTCTCTGGGAGAGGAGCTAGTACTCCATTGCTCCAAAAGAAGCTCAAGGAAGGTTGTCAGCAGGCTGTGGCAACAGTAGACTGCTAAGCTTGAAAATGTGGGCTCCCAAACAGTTGTTAACCTGGAACACACACACCAAAAAGCAAAGAAGCTCTGCATTCGGTTTCAATCTTCCTTTGATTCCTTATTCTCAACACTTTTAAATTTAATTCTTGTTGAATAGAGCTACAGAGAGAGGCCAAATTGCTGTCCTGACTTAGGCTCTCTGAAGCATTTTGAGCTTACTGAGTCCACTTGGAACTTGAAGCAAATCTTGAAATGAACTTAAAAACAGAACAGATCAGGTGTCCTCTCGGGGGAAATTTTGAGTGATTTTCCCAAACAATCCAAAACTCTAGAGAAGCACACCAAAACCCAGTAATACATTTGTTCTAAACATTGAAGGCAGTGATTTCTAAATCTATAAATAATAATGGGAAAAATACCTGTATGTCTAAACGAATAACTAAGATAAACGATTACTGTGCCTCATTTCTATTGTTAAAATGACTCCTTTTCCTATAAATATTTTTTTTTTCCTTGAGTCTTACTCACTTTTTTTTTTTTTTTTGGCTTTACATCTAAAAATTAAAGTATGATGTACTTTGCCTAAAGGGAGTTTTAGACAAAAGTTTCAAATGAAGGAAAAAGGTCAAAGAGGAAAAGGAACTGAAAAATAAAAAGTCTTGTAGGTCTGAATGTTGCCGTGAGGGAACAAATAATGCAACTCTGAGGAGCCCAAACCTCATCCTCTTTAAGGTTCCTTTCTGTTCTCTAGGTTGTAGGGAAGTGGGAAGTTGCCTGTGGTTCATGCTTGCCCTGTGTAAACCTGGAACCAGCCTGGGCTGAAAGCATTTGATCTAATTCATCATAACAGGGCCTTGAGAGGGGACTTGAGAAAAGGGTGGTCTCTAAGATATACCCAGTGGCTTCAGGATTTTAAGGGCTCAATCTGATGCAAATCAAGCCTCTTGTTTTGGTTTATTTTAGACATGTTTTGCATTTCCTTTGCATTTTGTGCACCCCCATTTGATCACGTGGGATTTGTAAACACTGACAGTTGGTACCCATGATTTACTTTATTTAATGGGTTTTCCTTGTCTGTAAAATTAGGAACTTCCTCCTAAAAATTTCTGTGGTTTTATGAATTTACAACCTTAAACTCCAATCTTAAATAATCTCTAGAACTGCGCTCTAGTTTGCTATGCATTATTCACAGAGTGTTTCCCTGTGGAATCATCTAAACTAATCTTCTACATAACTAAAAATCTGCCTCTGAGATTTCGTGTCTGGTCATCAGTCAAAGCAGATAGAAACTCTACAGGCAAACATTTGTTCTCTCATGATATAGATCAGTGGTTCTTCAACCTGCTTGAGCCTCAGTATTTTCTGAAATATTTATTAAAGCATACATTCTTGATCCCCACACAAAGAAATTGTTACTCAGTAGTTTACAGGGGATCAGAATAGCTATCTTGTAAAACTTCCCTGGAAACCCCCTCAAAACAGTGACTTTTAGAATTATGTGCCATTTGGGTAACAGATGACTAACTTCTTTTTCTCAGTATCCTAATACAGTAGGTGTGGTTGAGTCCTTTAGGTACATCAAAGTATTAAGATAGAATTAAAGCAGTATCTTACAAAATATAGAAAAACTCTTCATATTATGTTTCCATATATAAACATTACAAATCTTTTGAAGAAAATAATTATCAGTCTATTTTGAGTTTCCTGCTTTGTGAACAGAGAATATCCTTGCTAATATGTTAAAATTCATATTTAATAAGACATTAATAGATATTTCATGTAAATAAGGTACTATGTGTCTTTTTAAGCCAAGTTTTGAGCTGATGAAAGTTTTTGGTTTGTTCAGTTAAAAATAATTCTTTATGCTGTCTCCTACTGCTAATTCATCTCACCAAAATATTTCCCTCAAATGTATTGTTAGGTGATCAAGGGTATAGAGAAAGTGAATAACTGACTATACTATCTAAAAATAATTGTTAAGAGATTTAAATGCTGCTAAGTATATGATATTGATTTTTATGAACTATTCCTGGATGAGGAGAAAGCATGGCAACTAATATTAAAAAATTAAACCTGGAAAGTGATGCCCCCAAATTAATACATTTGAAGCAAATATTTTTATTTAATGATAAATAATTCTGAGATAGCTTGGCAGAATTAGCAATGAATCATGCAATCTAGACATTGGGTTTAATTTTTTTTTCTTTTATCTCTTGCCTTTTTTTCTTTCCTATCTTTTTCCTATTTATAAAATTATTATTTTGGGGGTTAAGAATATATGGGAAGGGGAAATGAGGGGGCATGGGGTAGGAAAGATGGTAGAATGAGACGGACATCATTACCCTAAGTACATGTATGAAGTCACAAATGGTGTGACTCTATGTACAATCAGGGATATGAAAAATTGTGCTCTATATGTGTAATATGGATTGTAATGCATTCTGCTGTCATATATAACAAATTAAAATAAAAAAATTAAAAGAATATATGGTACATGAAACTATTCTGAAAATTCAAATTACCTTCAGTAAAGAATCTTATGTCATTGATGCCAAAGCCTACATTATCTGAAGCTATTTTTATGCTCTTCTCAGAGTGTTGGTCATGGCAGGAATTTGTCTCTAACTTAAGAAATGAACACACTTTCATAACAGGGCAAAATTAACTTAAAACATGAAGTTCAGGAAGCAGTGCAATGACAGGTGAGGTGGGGTGATGAGGGACCTTTTCCCTTAGGATAAGTTGTGGATGGCATGTGTGAGGTTAGGTCTCAGTGCCTCCTCTTCCAATTACCGGTGGCATGTGGCTGTTAGTATGAAATAAGAGGGAGGAAGAGGGGAGGAAAGGGAGGATGGGGATAATATGGATTTTTGCTTCACACTCAATCCTGAGGACTAATTTTCATTCCAAAACATAGGGGAGGCAAATGGAATGGCCGTTTAGAACAACTCCTGGAACTTCAGCCATATTTTCCTACCTCACCACCAAGGCCTCTAGACCCAAATGAAGGATCAGGTCCAGTTTCTTTTAGCCTCTGTTCTTCAGCAGCAGAGTCACATAGAGAAGAAGTTTTATCTAGAATCAGAAGTGTCAGTAAGAGAAAAAATAATGTTGGTAACTTTTTTTCCCCAGAGAAGAATTTATATTCACAATGCTTCTTTGTTTATTAATCCTTTAAATCTAAGCCTAAATCTTTGCACATTTTTTTTCTAGCATAAATTCCTCTTCTGACCGATTTTTTCCTCCAACCATTGCAGAATTGTGTGTCCTTTGCAAATCCCTGACACTGTTATCACTGTTCTTGAGAATGCTGTGCAACAGACAGAGTTGTGCCAGCCTCTCTGCATTTGCTAATCTTCATTCCAGCCAGGTTATCATTTTGTTAGTTCATGACTGGCTTATATTCATGTTTGTTTTTTGTTCAAGTGTGAGTGCATTATCATATCTCAGAAATGGACATGCCTTATCTGCCCATACGTAGGAGAGAACGGGCAGAGAGCCACAGATGTACCAAAAGTCAGCCTCCAAGGGGTCATTTCTAAAATTCAGATCTTTCCAATCCATTGTTCTCTAACATCTTTATAAAATTAAAAGAACCGTGTGTATTAGCATATTCATAGTGAGCCTTTAAAGAAATACTTAAAGTAATTTAAAAACTACTCTATAAAATTTATTAACAAAGTTTAATGGAAAATTTCCTTTGCCAATTTAAGGAAGACTTTTAAAAGCTGTATTATCTGCATATACTTAATCTAGATATCCCCCTACGTGTGACCTCTTTCTAAGAAGCAAGAAATAAATAATGAGATAATGAGACTGCTAAATACATGCCAAGTCTAGTTAAAAAAGAACACGTGTAATTAAAGAAGGTTTTATTCTTTTAAAGGGCTTCATGTTGAAGTAAAACCTAGGCATTAGCAAGATGTTATATTTTCCCAACTCAAAATTGATGTTACAACTGAATATTTTGAGTAAGTGGTTGAAATTGGAATCCTTTTCACTCACTACCCGTGGCCTTGTGTTTGGCTCATGTTGATTCCACTTGTCCTCCAGCCATGTGATTAAGTGCAAGGACTGTGGCATCAGTCTTACCAAGGAGACAGACCTGATTCTGCTGTGATGTGGCACATTATTGGAACATCAGTGCCCTAGTTTTCTCACCTTATATTAGGATAAAAATAATTATCTTGCATACCACAACCATCTATCAGCATTTGCCAAGGAGAGTTCCTATTTATGCCAATTGCTATGAAGTGATAAGTACTTGCTTCCCCCTTTCACACTTGAAAATGTCCCATTTTGAAGGATAAATTATAGTCTTTTTGCTTATATAGTTATTATGAAGATTAAATGAGATGACCCATAATCATAGGAAAGGCTTAGAAAAATATTACTTATAAATATGAAATGCTTTTATTTATTGTCTCTTATAATTCCAATATATAAAAATAGAAATGACATGGAAAATCCAAAAGAGCTTCCCAAGCCCCCTGTAGCAGACATAATAGACAGGGACATCTGAGAGATTCTCAAATGTCTCCAGAAAATCTGGTTATGACTCCATCTAAATACAGAAACAACTTTGTTCCATCAGTGGGTTCATGTTCCAGAAATTTCAAAACACTACATGTAATAAAATATAAAAATAGAAATTAATGTTATTGATAAAATACTTGTATGTACATTAATCTTGATCTTTCAAGCAGATACTTTAGGTCAAAATGAAGTTATGTATTAGTCATTAATTAGACTGGTTTTAATTGTTGGATTAAATACCTTTTATCCATAATGACATAAAAAAAGCAGAAGCCCACCACCCATTAATATACCTTCTATTCAACTGACATACATCATCAATATTACTCTGTTGATATGAAAATAAATGTGCTCATCTACTTAAGATGAGGTTACATGCAAATAGTTCACTATAAATTGAAAATATTATAACTAAAAATGCACTTAATTCACTACTGAAAGTTGTAGCTTATAGTCCAACCTACATGTGCTCAGAAAGTGCACATTAGTCTGTACTTCGGCAAAATCACGTTACTCAGAACTATTTTATCATACTGTCCCCATATAATTTATTGAATACAGTGCAGTACTGGTCATCTACCCTCATGATCATGTTCTTGACAAAGGTGTCCATATGCAGTTTTGTCATGTGTCACTATTTAGGAAAATATCAACATTCTAAATTCAAGGTACAGTTTCTGCTGAAGGTGCATAGCTTTTGCACCATTGTAGAGTTGAAAAATTCTAAGTTGAACCTTCATAAACTATTGGCATCTATACTGAAAAACCCCCAGATAACTCTTTTAAAACACCGGTCACCTTAGCCTTACCCCAAACCAGGAGCCAACACCTAACATGTTGCTTCATTTCTGGCCCAGCAATGGGGCTCCAGAACTAAGCTTCTACCTAAGGCTATTACCTTTCCAATGGGGCATACCTATGCTGTTCTTTAGTAGCACCCTATAGTGGACTGCATGGGGAAATTCTAAAGCTTGGTCAGATAAAGGAGTACTGAGTCTCCCCTTTCACACATTCATAAGGTCCAATTTTGTACAGGTTACATGGAGTCTTCTCTGAAGTTACCCTCAGGACAAGGAGGACAGATGGATGGAAATTATTATTATTATTATTATTATTATTATTATTATTATTATTATTATTTAGTTGTAGGCTGACACAATACCTTTATTTTTATTTATTTATTTTTATGTAGTGCTGAGGATGGAACCCAGTGCCTCACCTGTGCTAAGTGAGTGCTCTACCACTGAGCCATAATCCCAGCCCCAAGATGGAAATTCTTGAATACTTTTTTTTTTTTTTTTGGTCATTTTCCTTTGAGAGCATTTTGTTGGTGTACATATACTCTTCCAGAATAATAAGATTTTTTTTTATCAATAACCTCTCTTAAATCTAACTATTTTTTAGGATAATTTTGATGTTTCACTTAAAATCATAAAGTATAAATAAGAGCAAAATAATTTTTAAACTGCACAATGACCTGAATTTTCATTATGAAGAGTATGACCATATCTGTTTCATTTTTGATGAAAGGATGCCAGAAACAAATCTCCTTGTATTTTGAAGAGGTTTGAGAATAACAAGTGACACCAGCTATGGTTACTGAGGGGATAGATGGGCAAGCATTTCAAACCAGTAGCATGAATAAGGTCAGGGACTAATCTGTCCTGTGTAACAATGCTGAGAAGAACAGATACCCTTGTTTCTTGACTCTCCACAGGGACTTCTCTCAGGTACCCAGTAGGGGGCTATAACAAAAGTGTCCATCTGTATCCAACAAAATGTGGTGTCTGAGTCTTCTAGTGCCAGAGTGATGATTGGATACTCCATTCTGGCAACACCGCCCATTGTGTGGGCATTAGCTGCCTGAGTGGCTCTGCATGAGAGTAATAAACACAGGCATTTAGAGAAGGCAAAGGGTTTCACAGGGGTGGGAACCCCCCCCCCAATAAAATAAATCATTAATTATCTTCACTTCCTTCATATTTTGATGAAATTAAGAATAATAGTTTCACAGTTCTAAATTCAGATGTGTAAATATAACTGAAATGAACAGTATCTTCTTAAAGAAAATGTACCACATTTTAGGCATGTGTATTTCAGTTTGCTTATCTAATAGGAGATTATATTAGACTATTTTTTTTTAATCATTTGGCATCTTTTGTGGCCCTTTTGTCCATCACAGCCTGTCCTCCCTACAGTATAGATTCCAAATCTATACAAATGCATTTTCTTCTCCTCTGTGAGGTCTTCTTCACATTAGCTGGTGCTCAGTTATTTCTCTGTCCTCAGAACTCATACAGATTCCTGTCAGCAGTCTGTATTATGTTGAAGAAAGATATCCTCATTTTAACTCGTGGAACCTGTGAAATTCCTGGAATATAGCAAAATTGGCTTTAGACATGCAAATACATTTTAGTTCTTGAGATTGAGAAATAACCCTGGATTACCAGGTGAGCTCTAAATATATTCACAAATGCCCTTATAAGAGTCTGAGGGCTGACACAGAAGGGGAGGAAAATACAATGTGACCACACAGGAAGAGAATGGAGTGGGGTAGTCTAAGCCAAGAAATCAATAGAAGCTGGAAGGGCTAAGAAACAAATTCTCCCCTACAACCTCCAGAGAGAATGCAGCCCTCTCCTCTCAGTTTCAGCCTAGTGACACTGACTTGTACTTCTGGCTTCTAAAAGTGTGATAGAATAAGTTTCTATGGTTTTAAGTCACCAAACTTGTGGTAATTTGTTACAGCAACCAAACAAAACACATATGCATTGGCTCAAAAATCTAAATCATCTACAGATTGAAATACTACTTTTTTATAAAATGTAATTTTCAACAAATCAAACATAGATACAGAATATACAAAAATCTTCAGTATGTATAAGTTATCACATAAGTTAGCACAGAGACCATATTTGTGTAACTACTACTCAGGTTTAAAAATATATCCAGACCCCTATAAAATGACTATCCCTTCTCTTCTCTCTAAATGGAATCACTGTCATGATTTCTAAAACCATTGTTTGAGTCAACTTTTCATAAATGAGAAGACCAACAGAGAAGAGAAGTTTATTTTGACTTACAGTTACAGAGGTCCAGTCCATGGTTGGCTGACTTCATAGCTCTAGACCTGAGGTGAGGTAAAACATCCTGGTGGAAGGGCATGTCAGAGGAATTAGGCTCAGGACATGACCCCCAGGAAGCAGGGGAGCTCCACTCACCAGGGACAGAATATAAGCCCAAAGGCAGATCCTAGTGATATACCTCCTCTAGCTACCCCCTATCTTCCTGCAGTTACCACTCAGTTAATCCATTTAAGTGGATTAATTCATGGAATATAGTTCTCATAATCTAATCATTTCACTTCTGAATCTTCTTGCATTGTCTCATGCATGAGTTTTTTGGGGACATCTCATATCTAAACCATAACAATGACAGAATAATTTTTCATGTTTCTGAAATTTATCTAAATGGAATTATATAGGATTTTTTTCATTTTGCTTAATATTATTTGAGATAGTCATTGAAATTATTTTGTGAAGATGTAAGTTTATTCTGTTTTGTTACTAAGTAGTGATGTATAAAAACTACAATATTTGTTTATCCAGTCTCCTGTCAATGGACATTCATGTCATTTCCAGTTTAGAGCTTTGATAAATAAAAATGCTGTGAGCATTCTTGTACATATCATTTTGGAATGTACTTATGAATTGGATTGTTGGGTCACATAGTATGCAAAGGTTTAAACTGATTAGGTAAAGCCAAACCTTTTCCTAAAGTGGGTATAGAATTTTTTGTTCCTTCCTGCAATATAAGAAATTTCATTTGTTTGATGCCCTTAAAAAATGTTGAAAATCCACAACTTTTTATTGTTACTTAAAAACAGAAGTCTTAAGCTAGTCTGGTGGCTATGTGGTGGCATCTCATTGAAGTTTTAATTTAAAATCTCTAATTACTAATGCATTTGAACACTTTTCCCAATATTTGTTGGTCATTTAGATATCTGACAAATATTCATTTCAAGTCATTGCACACTTATTTTAGTTTATCTTTTTCTTATTGATTTCTAGGGGTTTGTTATATTGTCTGCATCTGAGCCCTTTATAAGTTATATGTGTTTACAATTTTTTCCCATAGCTTAGATTGCTTTTCAAATAGCAGTGTTATTGCCCACATGGAAATTCCAAATTTTAATGTATTTCAACTCATTGGTGTTTTTTTTTATGGTTTATAACTTTTTGCTCTATACACAAACTCTTCACCTATGCCAGGACCTTGAAGATGGTCTTCTATACACCTATTTTGTTGTACACATTTTCACATTTCAAACTATAACAGACTTGCTTTCCAAAAACAATGTACCCATTTATATTTGCAACAGCAGAGTACATCTTTTACTCTGTATCCTTACATATTGTGCTTATTTCATTTCTCTTTGAATATCTCCTATGAAAGAGTATATTATTTCTACTAAATTCATTGAAACCCACCTTTAAGAAAATGTATTTATAAATGTGATTTTATTATGCACAACATAGAGATCACCATAAAATATCCTATATTCTATTCATTTAAAAATAGATGATCAAGGGCTTTAAAATCAGGAAAAATATTTAGTTAGTTCTGTTAATTTTTCTTTTTATATATTTACTCAGCAAAACATCATAGTTCATTCATTGCCACCACTATTAAAACAGCATTGTGACTTCTGTGGTTTGAAATTCTAGGTGGAAATTTTTATTGTAAATGACATAAAATGAAGGCTAAGTATTCTTGTATTCTTTTTTTATTGCAGAATAGTAAATAAGATTACTGTAGAAGATTAAGTAATTATCTGCTGATGGTAGAATTAGGTAGACATACCAACAGCTAAATTTGGAAACTTAGCTGCAAAATGATGTTGTATCTGACCTTCAAAATCTGAATTAAAAGGCAGTAAAATCTCTTGCATTAAGAAGCATGTGTTGCTGTGAGACACGTTGACAGTAAGAGTGTTGAAGTGGGTTTAGGAGCCATCTTATCATATCCCACGTAAAGACTGTGCTCAGTCTCAAGAGAGGTCTTCCAGATTT
This sequence comes from Marmota monax, assembly GCF_021218885.2. NCBI lineage: Eukaryota > Metazoa > Chordata > Mammalia > Rodentia > Sciuridae > Marmota > Marmota monax. Next base: position 3,998,209 of record NW_026694038.1, read on the forward strand.
AGAAAAAGAAGGAATTCCTTGATCTAGATTCCTCCAACAGTTACTTTAATAGACCCATCCTAAATTGAAAAATGAAATGAAAATATGGGATGAAAAATGATAATTTACTATAAAATGCACAGGCTGCATAAATCACATGTAAGAAAGAAACACTAAATGACAATGAGAGAAAGGAAAGGATGGAGAGAAAGAATGCTTGGCATAAAGAAAAATTTGGACTCATAGCATTTTTCCTGTATTTTCTAAATATACTTAATAAGAGGAATGAAGAGTAGAAGTTCTTTGAAGAATATATATAAAAAAAAACAATAAGAAGAATGGAACTAAAAAGTTCTTTTAGCACACCACTGCCATACCCCCAAGTTATGTTAAGAGGAGAACTTTTTAGCAAGTTAGAACATGGCATCTCATGACCCGAGTGACCTTGAGTGCTACTCAATGTCTGTCTAGGTGCTGGAGGCATGCAGGTGTTACAGTCATCATTTAATAGTTTTTAAACCACTTAATTTTGTGCATAGTTATGTAGTAGATAGAGAAAGGAATTGTTTACCTTTGCACTGTTTTTACAGAGATTTTAATCAAAAGAGTACAGGAGTTACCTTCATTTAAAAGTTAGCTTATGGTCTGGGGCTGTGGCTCAGCGGTAGAGCGCTTGCCTCTCACGTGTGAGGTACTGGTTTCCATCCTCAGCACCACATAAAAATAAGTAAACAAAGTAAAGGTATTGTGTCCATCTACAATTAAAAAGAAAAAAAAAAGAAAGTTAACTTAATTGTGAGTCTAAAGAGGGAGAGCATAGTCCTAGTCAATTCCAGAGAGAAATATTTCTTGAAATAATTTTATTTTTGTTGTTCTTTACTTTAGTTACTTGTGCTAAATTTTATTCTGAATGTCAAAACATAGAAAACTAGAAATGTGCAAATTTAGTTTTAATTGTATTTACTTGCTTAACTATTATTCAAAAGTCATGTAATTTCTTCTTAAACATCATGATTGGTTGCATGAGTAGCAAAAGTGTATTCTGGATAAAATTTAAAAGAACTCGAATTTTACTTTGGGGGAGAGTTTAAGAGTGATTTAATAAATTCTTATAATCAGAAAAAAATATTATACTAAAAGGATTCTATTGAACATTTAGGGAAGCCCCTTCATTTACAAATGCAGCTGAGATGATCTACTCACTAGTAAAAAGCTGGTTATGAGAAAAGATTATTGTTGCCCTCTACTGCACATTTCCTGTCTAGTATGGCCTTCCCACAATGCTACCTCACTTGCTTGTAGCCCCTTGGCTCTCATGCCTGCTGGCTTAGGAAGCCCTGAGTAGACTTCTCAGCCCAGGAAGACGTATTGACACATCACAGGATGAACTCATTGACTGTCCTAAGTGCTTAACAAGCAAAATGAGGATGCCTAATGAGTTTTGTTTGATTGCATTTAGAAAAAGAAAAATAAAGCTATTCTCTACCAATACTCTTCAGGTATGGTGATCCACCTACCTGGCAGAGAGGGCTATAGCTGTTCCCAACCCACAACACAGGGTACAGGATTTCCTCCCTGGTGAATGACAAATGTGTGAAGTTGGGCAACCCTGACAAATGACCCTATTTCTTCTGTTCCCTCCTCCTTTTCCAAATTGAATACAAAATTGAAGGCCTTTTCCAGGTCAGTTTAAACAGTGTTCATTAAACGGGTGTAATCTTTCAATTTCTCTAGAATGTTTCATAGTTTTGTAAAATAAATAATATTTTAAAAAATAAATTTTTAAGGAGTGCTCAGACTTGTGTGATGAATTAATCTGGTTGTGCCTAATGAGCATTAGAAAGGATGTGTACTGGGTGAATAGCAGGAGTTAAGGAGGGATGTGTTATGGTAGAAGGACACAAACAGACTTGGTTCACTCATGGTGCAATATAGCTCTAAGGATTTGCTCAGGCAGTGTGGAAAATTGGAATAGTGTGCTGGAAGGGGCAGTGGTTCTGTAGCCAAAAAGACATCATTTCACTTTTCTTTTGTTAGCCACTTTTTATTGGGCAACCTTGAGAAAGATGTCTGACCTCTCTGTGGAAGATAACTATTATCTTTTCAAAGTGAGAATAATGATAACAGTTAATATTTTCTGAACAATATAACTGGAAGTGCTCTAATTTAATGTACTAATTTGTTTTATTCAAATAACCAACTCACAAGAACAATAGTATCACTATCCCTATTTTATAGGTATGTACACTGAGGCTCAGAAGACTTAAGTAACTTCTATATAACACAAGAAAGTGTCAAACAGGGTTGTTTGAGTTGACACTATCACCCAAGGGCCCACATTCTGAACCATTCTATACCTTCTAGGACTGTACTGAAGATGAATGATAATTTGGAAAATAATACCATACAAATATTAGGTTCAATAGCATGATCAGTAGTATATGCATGATAATCAGGATTTTGCAGAAAAAAGTGTGGATCTTAGAAAAAGTTAAATACTGGGTTTTTTAAAAGGAAAAAAAAATAGTTGTCAAGGCCTAGTAATTGGCTAGTTCATGAACATTTGAAACACATTTTCATATAAATCTGAGTTCCTATAAACCAAACTAAGGAGAAAGTGTGTCTGTACATGTGTTGCAAATGTATATGGGGCTTCAGTCCCTCTCTCCTGTTTCCATCTCAACATTTTGAGACTCTTCTCAGCTTGTTTGTGGAAACAGGAAAATTTACAATAATGTAAATTATCACTGACCTTTGCAAAGCTTTGGGAAGAAAGATAAATGTTTTGTAGGGTCTTGAGTTCTTTTCGTCAGATGGTTTCAAAGATAAAGCATTATTAAACATTAGCTTATAAATACCTCCCCAAAACATTTCAATTTGTCACATCTTGATATTAATTCTGTACAAAGAGCACACTATTTCAAGTGAAGTTGAGTTTAAAAGTCAGAAATATTACTCAGGCACTAAAGATAGTAAGATAGGAAGGACTCTGATGTAGAGAAACAGGCAGGAGTGACTCTTCAGTAAGTCTTGGGGATCTCCTCTTGGAGCAGAAGAGAGCTGAAATCTGCATTGCCTAAAGGAGGCAAGCTTGGGAAGACACAGGTTCATCTTGGCACTGGCCTTGGTACTGTAGCAAGTTTGTATGTTCAATAGACAGATCTGAAAAGACTCACTAAATAAGTGTTTCTGTAAAGAAATATTTTTATTCCTAAGAATTTTATTTTGTAAAAATTTTCATATTTCATAAGCAACTTGCAGAGCTCTTAAGTGCATTAAAATTTATAAACCAGATGGATGCAGTGGTGCATGCTTGTAATCTCAGCAATCATCACAAAATTCACAAAATACCAAGGATTGGAGATGTAACTCAGTGTAAAGTGCCCCTGAATTCATTCCCCAATACCAAAAAAAAAAAAAAAAGAAAGAAAGAAGGAAGGAAGGAAGGAAAGAAAGAAAGAAAGAAAGAAAGAAAGAAAGAAAGAAAGAAAGAAAGAAAGAAAGAAAGACAAAAGAAAACCATAGCTATCCTCAGAGAAAAGTGAAGGAAGCCAGGTTCATCAGCTGAGTATATGCTCATCCTCCAGGAGAAATTGGAGAGCATGGGCACTTGCCCTTACATTCAAAATTTGGAAAAGATTACCAAGAGTTATCTCCAGTTTTTTTTTTTTTTTTTACCTATTTAGTGGAAAAAATAATAAGACCTAGCAAATAGAATTATTGCCATGAACTGTTCTTAGAAAATATGTAGGTATTTTATATATCCCTGGTAGGAATTAGTGTAAGTGGAAAATAAAATAGTCTGGATGATGTTATGCAAAGTTGTTTTTACTGTTTTCATTCTCTTTTGTGCTAGAATTAAAACAATTATTTTTGCTAAAATTTTGAGATGCTATTTTTACTTGTAACACTGATTGTATTTTCATATTAATTAAACATTAATTCAATAGATTTTAGTAAAAATTAACTCAGAGGGCTGGGGTTGTGGCTCAGTGGTAGGGTACTTGGCTCCACGTGTGAGGCACTGAGTTTAATCCTCAGCACCACATAAAAATAATAAATAAAATAAAGATATTATCTACAACTAAAAAACAATTCTCAGAAAACAACTATAAAGTTATGCCTTAGAGCTAGGACATTGCACAAATACTACTGTTTAAGACTTAATTCTCATCTTGGTATGAAGACTACAAGTTATGAGTGATAGCTACAAGCCTATAAGTGTTTCACGCTTATTTTCTCATTCAATGAGCATAGTAGTCGGAAACAGGTATTATTATTTCCATCATTCAGGTGGGGACACTTAGGCACCAATAATTTAAGTAATTTTTGTAAAACCACATGAGTATTCAGATATAGTGCCAAGATTTGACAATAGATCTGTCTTCAAAAGCCAGACGTTGTTCTAGGAAAATGCATTAGGTTTAAGAGACAGAGAGAAAGAGAGAGAAATCCATTTTAATTATCTGTATGTTCTTGGTTAAATTGACTTTTGGATTTGAATCATACAGACTTAATTTTCCATTTGAATGTTAAAAGATAATCTTTGTTATTTTTTAATTCACTGTGAAGTAACAATGCTTGCAAAGGTTTAAAGGTAGGGAAGTACAACCTTTTTATGTCTCTTTGATGAAAGAAATCAAAGGCAAATACATAACCATAAACCTGCTTATCCAGTCTTCTGGGTATATGGCATAATGTGGTTTGACTTAATCCCACTGAGTCATTTAAAATGCTTAATATGAAGTTCATCAATAGGCACCCCTGTCATTTTGCCCAATAAAATACATTTTTCTTTTTGGTATTCATGATTCAAAAGTGGCCCTAAGTGCATGGAAATAAATTTTCTTCCATGTTAAAAATAGACCAAGAATCATTGATACTCAGATTAAACTTTTTTGGTTTCTATGGTTTGCCACTTCCTCTCTTAAGTGTGCCTTATATTCACCAAAAGATCTTACTTGTACACTGAGACTTAGACAGTCATGGCTAATGATTACCTCATGAAGGCAGCCGCATTTGGTAAAATAAATAAACTTTGAGTCCCACTTTTTGCTATTCTCCTTGAAGTGCATGCAAGAATGATAAATATTATGTTTCCAGAGCAAAAACAAAACAAAACAAAAATGTGCAACACTATCTTCTCTTGAAAGATTGAGTGATGCCACTACAAAATACCATCACGTGAAATCTGAAAACAAATGGCCTCACAGTCTAGCAGGAAGAAAAGAGAAATGTCTTGCGTATACATTGAAGAGCCATTGTGTTTATGATGAGCCTAGGACTTTCAAAGCTGCAGGAAACATGGTTGGATTCTTTATGCTTCTCTTGAAAAGAATCAAAGGATTGCTCCATTACTATGTAGGAGCACACTCCCAAGGACTGTTTAAATCTCCTCTCTAGCAGCTGAATGCTGCAGAGTCACTGACCTTCTATTTTAGACTGTGTCAGGGGACAGAGATACAAGAAAAAAGGAGACAGGGGGATTTCTGCATTGAATGTCTGACGGATGTGTTTGAAGTGAAAGGAACATGCCTCTACTGTCCTCTAGAGTTCTCCAACCTTGTTTCTTGTTTTCAAGCCAAATGCAATAACTTGTCTAAACAATGAGTCACACTGGGCTAAATAATATTTAGACAAAACATCTCTCTCTCTCGCTTTAGGAAAACATCTGTATATCTTGTGGTTCATAAAGTCTGGCTCCTTAAAATTGAGATTTTATAGCGTACAGTTTATTATATTTTCTCTGTGTTCAAGTGAAAATGGAGTTAAGAATGCATCAATTGAAAACATAGTTCAAGAATTTGGCTTGTGGGGGGAGCTGGGCTGCTAAATTCCAAATTGTCTTGCTAAAAGTTGTGGGTGGCCTTTCATCATTCCAAGGGAATCTAGAGATAGAGAAGTTTTGGCAATACGTGATTGTTTCCAGTTAGTAATTTGTATTTCCTCTTGCCTAGTTCAACATTTTGTTAGTTGCAATGCAACCCGACTCCTGTTTGAGAAAATATGTAAATCACAGTGGTCCATAAAGAAAGTTTTCCCTACTTGTTTCTTGATCAAAGAGTAATTATAATTCTTTAAACTGTAAGGACACCAAAATAATTCCTTAGCGTTATCAGACTCTTACTTCTATTTGAATACAGCATGGAGAAGAATATTAATAAGTCAAATTTTTTTCTAGGACTTCTTTCTGTGTATGTGTGTTTTTATGCAGACATCTTATACTTTAGATATATAATTTTTTTATTCTACAATTCACTTAATATTTTATCAAAAATAATCTTCCAAGAACTCTTTATTAGCTGAATTATCTTTAAAAAAAAACTTACATGTGATTATGTCCTACACTTTCTCAAATTTTTTCATTGGCATCTCAAGTGACTTGGGAAAAATCCAAACATTTTGGTTTGACATTCAAGAAGTTTGTACGTAGTTTTGCATGTTGTTTGGCTCCTCATTTCTGCTCAGAAATCCCCACACAAATCTGCTTCTTTATCAATTCCAAAAACTTCAGATCATCCTTTGAATCCTCTGCCTCAGGTTGCCAAACAAGCTCCTTCCACTCTATGTAAAATGCTTATGTCTTTATTAGCTCATTATTTATCCTTTAGGTCACAATTTACATCACACTTCCTCACAGCAGTTTTTTCTGACCCCTGATATAAGGCAGCTGCCCTGGTTGTCAAAATTTATCCTGTCTTCTAGTATAGTTTGTGCATTTATTACTGTGATTTTTAGTTTAATATTAACAGTGGCTCAACTAATATTTGTAGAATGAGGAGATAAATTCAAGCACTTCCCTCTAAGATTTCCTGGTTATGTCCAGTAAGTCTTCATCTTCCTTTTCCAGTGCTCCCCCTACTTCTGAAGGTATCTTCTTCTGCAGTGGTTTACGTATCTCCAATTTAGGCTGTCCTCTTGGAGTGGAGACCAAAACTTTTCATCCTTTTACCAAGGCCCTGTCTCATATACTATCTATCAAATGAGTGTGTAAATATAGGCCTCAATGAGCATTCTTATTTTGTTTAGAGCCTGCTGCATTATATACAAACACAAGCTTGATGTCATGGGGACCCATGTCATAAAGGAGCAGAGAACTTTATGTGGATAAGATGAACAAGAGACCTCACTCAGCACATGGGATCTCCTATTCTTCTTGCTATAATTCTAGTATTCTGAGTAGGAGTTCCATTGGAAGGCTTAGAGGTATAGAAGCAAGTTTTATTGAAAGCTTAGAAACTCTCTATATAAGACATACTTTGTGACAGAGAAGTGTTGAATTTTATTGTCAGAATCTTGCTTCTGTGGTTCCACTGTGGTCACTTTGGGAGCTGGGAGTGGAGAATAGGGTCTAGTGTGTTCCTTCTTCCCTGAGGTTTTGCTAGCATGAAGCACCATGCTGCTTCTCCATCCCTGCCCACCACATCCATTGGTCTAAAGTATTGCCTGTCTTTAAATTTTTGTCTCACTACTTATGGACTTTGATATTTGTGTTTTACAATATTTGACTACCAGTTTTATTTTATGAGGATGAACTTTTCATAATTGTTTTCATATTGAATATAGACTGCTTTTAAAACTAACAGCATAAGAAAATGTTTTTCATATCTGAAAGTTCCTACATAAACAATTGTAATAACAGCATAATATTATATTTAGTAGAGGTACACTCATTGACAGCAATTTCAACTGTAATTATATACTCCAACCCTCTTAACTTTAAAATTTTTTTTTTTTTGCCTTTCTCTTATGTTTCCATGTTTTATTCACCACCTTAGACCCACTGTTCTGAGCACTTTGCCCCACAGCTGCTCCCCCAGAGGTGTCAAGAGCTCTAGAAAGGAGGTGTCAAATGAAGTGCTTTCTCCTCCACAAGTTTATCTCCCTTGTTTACATCTTAAGTGGACACTCAGAAACTGAGGCCTTCCTGACCTAGGAACACCACTGATGCTGACATCTCAGTGTATCCATGTTTTCTCCCCATGGTTTAGCAATAAATTCAGATCAGTTCTGCTTTCCAGAGGTACTTCCTGTTGTTTCAGTCTGTCACCTGAACTATTCCCTAATCGAATATTCTTCCTACCCTGAGATAGAATGTGGCCCTTGCTTTCCAAGCAAGATGTCATGAATGGCACCTAAAGTAATTGAAATCTGCTTTTATTTTTTTCCAAGTGAGCTTAAAAGAAGAAAAATTAGAATTTAAGATTCTCTATTTTATTGAACCACACAACAGAAATGGAATCTGTCTTAGGTAAGATAATAAAAAAATGAGGTTTTTTTTGTTTGTTTGTTTTGTTTTATCTTCATTTATCCAGAAAATGCACAGCGGCATTAATGTGGCTATATTTCTAAGATAAGTTTTTAAACACCCATTTTTCCTGCCACATTTATTATAAAATGAAATATTCATTGCATTAGCTAAATGGATATTCTATCAGAAAATATGTGGATAATGCTTGTAGCAGATAATATTTTCAAATAGTGAAAAAGCAGTACTTTTTTTTAGATAGTTTTATTGTTGCAGGGAAAATTAGATATTGTCTGGTTACTAAATAGTCTCCTACTTTTTACAATGAAGATGAAGGACTTAAGGTACAGCAGTGGTGTAGATGGGGATATTGGGGAAAGTCCTGTACTGGCAAAAGATGAAAATAGAACTTCAACCCCTGTAAACTAATCCCAAAGTGCCTCCCAACACCAAGACTTATACCCTACATTTTAAATTTTTTTTTCTAATTAGTTATATATGACAGTGCAATGCATTTGACCCATCATACATAAGTGAAGTATAACTTCTCATTTGTCAGGTTATAAATGATGTAGAGTTACACAGATTATTTAATGATATATGCACTTAGGGTAATAATGTCCTTGTCATTCTACTATCATTCCTACCCTGTGCCCCATCCTTCCCTTTACTCCCCTCTGTCTAGTCCAAATTACCTATATTCTTCATGCCTACCTTATTGTAAATTAGCATATCAGAGAAAACATTCAACCTTTGGTTCTTTAAGATTGGCTTATTTCGCTTAGCACACATAATTTTCTCTAATTTCATTCATTTACCAGCAAATGCCATTATTTCATTCTTCTTTAAAGCTGATTAATATTTCATTGTCACACCCCACTTTTTTAAAAAGATGTATGTTTTTTAAAAAAATCTTTATTTTTATTTATTTATTTATTTTTTATGTAGTGCTAAGGATCAAACCCAGGGCCTCAGGAGTACAAGGCAAGCGCTCTACCACTGAACTACAACCCCAGCCCTCACACCCCACTTTTTAATCATGTAAATTATTTCACAAAAGCACCTATGTTCTAAAATTTGATGATTATTTTTTTATCATTTTTTGATTAATGCTCATATCTTTAATTCACCAACATTAAAAGATCTTAAAACTCAATATAGCAGGAAAAAAAGGTAGAATGTTATTGAAGAAAAAGCTTGGTCCCTTATTCAGAATCAGTTGTAACCTGAAAAGACAAAATGGATCTTAACAAGTCATAGAGTGTCATCCCCATCCCCAGCTCATGGCATTTTGAACCAGTTTCAAATGGTCTACCAGGCAGCCATCCAGAGAAGAGAAAACCACAAAAAAGAAATACATAAATATCAGCAGGTCTGAGAATTCACATAAAGGGTCAGGAACATTTTAATGAAGCAGCCTTATTTAAATTGCAGTGAAACTGTTATTCTAGTTATGAGTAGGAGTTAGAAGATAGGAAAAATCTTGTAAGAGGACTAACATATCGCAAGGCTCCGAGGCAGAAAGGGGCACTGTAAGTTATGAGATATGAAAAGAAGGGCAAGAATACAAAGAAAATACGCCAGCAGTGATGATTGACATTTCTAGTGAGGTCATCTTAAACCAGATCAGGCCAGGTCTTGAAGGATGTGTTAAAAGTTTGGATTTGATCCTAAAAGTAATAGAAAGTCATTCAAGACAGTTAAGAAGAGGCGATGTAAGAGTACAATGACCATATAACTTATCATCCAAACATGAATCTTTTGAGAATGAAAAGGGGCACTATTGATTATTATGCCAGGAAAACAAGCATGAACTGGGGCTGTCTGGGGCAAACCAGAGCAAGACTTTGTCTTTATAAAGGCTCCTGTATGTTGGCTAATCTTCCCTCTGATGCAATGCCTGGGAAATACACCCCGTGTTCACCATGGCCTTTCTCTGGCCAGGCTCCCTGAATTGTGTCTCTCATTCCTTCTTTCATGCATCTGGCATTTTGCTTCCACTCAGCTAATCATGCCCATCTCTCAAGAAACATAGAAAAGCGGAACCTTTTATCTTCTGCGTGAACTAAGCCTGACCCACTTTTGTGCAGCCTCCTGGACCTCCTGGGATGGTGTGGTGAGCATAGTAGAGTGGCGCCCAGCTCAGCAAACCATCCTAAGATTTGATGGTTTTCAAGTTGTTTGCAGTGTGGTTTCCTCCTCTCCCCAATGGGCAGTCTAGATTAGGGAGGCTGAGGAATTTCTTGGACTTTATTGGATATTGGACAAACTCATGTTCAGGGCAAGAACACAATAGAAACTCTACAAATAAAGGATGAGGTTGTCCATCTGATTAGAAAAGCAAGAATGTATCTGATGGAATTCAGAGACTAAGAACGGACATTGCTTTGAATGGTGGATCTTACTGTGTGACTTTGTTAGGTTGCTTAAATACACTGAATTTTTGTTTCTTTGTATGTGGAACTAGAAAAATATTAGGACTTAATGCAGATGCTTTGAATGACAATTAAATGAAATAAGTATATAAAGCACCCAGGACAGTAACTCCTACTGGTGAGCCCATGGATATCGTTACTTGGGTTTATTAATTTTGAGCAAATGTGGTTTTAACAACATGCCTTCTGGTCTCTGTTTACTTTAGAAATTAGTTGCTGTAGTTTCAGTCAGGTAAAGTTTCACTGCTCTTGTCTTTATCTGAAATTTTCCTTTTTTTTTTTTTTTTTTTTAATTTTTTTTATTGGTTGTTCAAAACATTATAAAGCTCTTGACATATCATATTTCATACATTAGATTCAAGTTGGTTATGAACTCCCAATTTTACCCCAAATACAGATTGCAGAATCACATCGGTTACACATCCACATTTTTACATAATGCCCTATTAGTAACTGTTGTATTCTGCTACCTTTCCTATCCTCTACCATCCCCCCTCCCTCCCCTCCCATCTTCTCTCTCTACCCCATCCACTGTAATTCATATCTCTCCTTGTTTATTTTCCCATTCCCCTCACAACCTCTTATATGTAATTTTGTATAACAATGAGGGTCTCCCTCCATTACCATGCAATTTCCCTTTTCTCTCCCTTTCCATCCTACCTCATGTATCTGTTTAATGTTAATCTTTTCTTCCTGCTCTTCCTCCCTGCTCTGTTCTTAGTTGCAGGTGAAGTTCAGTTTCTAACCCAGTTGCAAAACCTTAAGCCTCAGGGAGAGGATGGTCATTTGAGCCCACTCTACTTAACATTCTTCTGAGATAAGACTTTCAGGAGAGGAAATTATCCTGTCAGTAGCACTATCTTTTAAGTAAAAGGTATCCCAAGGATTTACTTTGAAATCTGTAGTGTGCATTCTGCCTGAAGCAGAGTTAAGTTTATAATGGGGCGATGCTACACTGGGGTAGCCAAACAAAATAACAGAACATAGGTAAGACTTAAAATTGTCACAAGGTCAAATCTTCGTAGCTGTTTCCTCTACTTGAGCAAAATATCCAGCCTTGTGTGATAAGAACTCAATAAATATGTGTTGAATAAAAAATCAATAGTGCATTATGAGCTTTAAATATAATTAATAATTCATTATTGCATATGCTTCTAAATGAGAGACTTTTGGGAAGTGGTTTTCAATCAAATGATTTTTTGCCTATTTTGGAATTTTATGAAAGACCAATAACAATGTATTCTGAGTTTATGAGCTCCCTTTCTATGTAGTCTAACAAATGTATATTATTCATTATAAAAGGTAACACTATAAACACCCCCAATAAGATTACATTCCAGGGCACATAAATGAGATTCTTAAGGACTTAGTCACCTCAGGAATATTAAAATCTCTGGCTTAACAGAAACCAAAGGTTAGTTCTTATGTGACTGGAATGAAGTGTTATTGACAGATAAAAAAATATTACTGTATATTGATTGTTTTGATTTTTAATGGCTATAGCAATACACTGACTATACTTAAGTAGACTCAGAAGTTTACAATGCTAGTGTTTATATTTTGGGGAATGCATTGTTCTAGTTTGGGTTAAATTCTCAAGTCTCACAGTGGCTTCCATTACAAAGCAAAATCTATGTGGACACATGAACTTTAGGTGAGCATATTGTGCTGTAAAATTTCACTCAGAAAACATTGGCATAGAAGGGATTGCAGTAATTTTCCATCATGGAACTCTACAATAATGCAGAGTCCAGGACAGAAACATGCTCTATTTTTTTCTTTTTTTTTAATACTGTTTCCCAGGAGATTTTCCCAGGAACTTGGAGACCTATGTTGCCCTTTATGGGGCTGCATTTTCTAATCCGACTTCCTCTCAGCCAAGTCTCTTCTCAATCAGTTGAGCATGTCCTGAGAAACAACACAACCAGCTGTACCTCTGATGCTGTAAAAAAGAATGACATCATTAAGATTAAAAGAAATGTAAGACAGTTCCATTCTTGGACTTGTTTAGATGAGGAACTAATAATTGTGATTTCTTTCTCTCCCTGGGACCACACCATTAAATCAGTCATTTAGTACAATGGTGGACAAGTAATTGAAACACTCATTTACAGAAGATGGATCTACATTGAATCAAAATGATAGATTCTTGGGTCATTCTTTTTATAGATAAAACTCTCATTGCTTTGAACTCATCTCTTTATTCTAAAAAAAGAGTAAAATGTAATTTCCTCAAGTCCCAAAATTTAATCATTGGTACTAACAGCAATTTAAATAGCATTTTAACAAAATAGCCTAGGCTCCTATCATGACAAGGGCACTTCTGAAGTAAATCTTCCTTGGTTAACAGCTGTCACACAGTAAATGAGATACAGATAATTAAATCTGAAAATGCTTTATGGCTCAGGAACATGAATTAAAAATCCTTGGACCAGAAATGTCTTTAAGTTGATGTGATTATTGCTCCCTCTGGTATTTGAATTAATGCAAAATATTGATTATTTTCTAATGAAACAGGTAAAGAAGAGAACTGCCATTGTTTGTTACTTGCAAACAAAAATCAATTGAGGCTATTTTCCTAGCTAATAACTCATTCTTGGCTCTATTTCAGTATGGATTAGGAAAAGAAAGAGAAAAGAAAACAGAATATTTTGAAAAAAATAAATCTTAACTATACATTGGGATAAATTGTGCCTTTCTTTTATCTCCCCCCAATCTCATATAAAATCATTTCATATCCTTGATTCTAAGTGTTTGTTGCAGCAACTCTTCCTTCCCGTTTCTAGTATATCTGGAGTTTATCAGCATCATGTTTTGACAACTAAAACTCTCTTAGTCTTTCTCACACTACAAAGTGATTCCGTATACTCAATTTATTTCCCTTAAGAATGTATTATTTTATTATTGTATTCTCCTCAAGTAATTTAAGTAGATTCTCTCTTTTTCCTCTCTCATGTGAAGACTTGTTCTTACTTTGTTGGTTGAGTATGGATGTCTCACCCCAAATCTCAAATAGGTAACCTGTGTAACTAGCATCACTGTAACTAAGGTTCACTTAATAGGTACTACCAATTTAAACCTCCCTGCAACCCAGTGAGACATGTTTATTATCATCCTTACTTTACAGATGAGAATGCTGGGATTCAGAGAGACATATAAGTACATATCAAAATGAAATGGTAAAGCCAGGATTCAGACCCTTTCCAGTGGTTGGGTCCCAGAGGCAAGAACTCAGTCATTTTATTGCTTTATTCTATTTGTTTCACTGGAGAATTATTTATACAAAAGATACTAATTCGAATCTCTTCTGCTGCCCAAGCTATAACCTACCCAAAATGTTTGCACAACTGTGAATTACATTCCTTCAGTGAAAAGCAAGCTTGGTAACACACTGGGAATTTAGACAGAATGAAGGCAATCTGGCCTTTGAGGGACACTTGTTGATCCTGAGTTCTGTACCATGTACTTGGCTCTCAGAAAGTTTTCTATTATCCTTAACCTCTGCTCTACCATGGTCCGACCATTTTCCTGCATGATATCTATCCCCACCCATCACCTCTTTTACCCTCCTCATAAAGAAACTGTCCCAGTTTCTGGGCCAGTGGCAACACCTGTTAGCTGTGTCACCATTCTGTCCATGATGTCTAATGAGGCTCAAAAACTGGAAGGTCAGCACACTCTCCTGTGCCCAGCGCCAGTCTCATTTGCAAAGATCTATATCAATACCTGACTGTGTTTTGTTCTTGTCTCTCCTTGTGATTGTGCTTTTCAAGAGTCTTCTGAAAAAGTTTTTCTCAGTTAGTTTTCCACATTAAAAATCACATCTTTTACTATTATATGAACTGTTTATCTGAGAATTAGGCTTTAATATTATGTGTTAATAATTTCATGGATGTGACTTCCTTAAGTTAAAAAAAAGCTAAAGGGAAAACATGTATTTATTTTACCTAAATGTCTTCTTTTTTATATAAATGATGCAAACTTAACATGAATACTAATAACAGTAATATGAATTGTAATTTATTGAACACTTTTTCTTACTCATTACAAATATTTACATGTATTATTTCAGTTGATTTTCATGGGAATTCTCAGTTCCCAAGGCACTGTTATTGTTGCTTTTTACAAAAAAGAAAATTGGTTACCTAACAGAGAAGTTAATATCACAGGAAGTTGGGCACCACAGCCACTGATATCATTGGCTGAAACTACCTGGAGGAGATTATGTTAAACAGTCTGAACTGGTTTGCCAAGAAAACAGGTCAAATTTGTGACTTCTCTATCTTCTCATGTAAGATATATCTCACAGAATGTAGTTCTTGATGTCTATTAGTGTCATTTATTTGCACTTTGGTTTGTCAAACTATAGCCATATCAAAGTTTCTCGAAATCTGATTTGATTCTATACCTAAAAATTTAGAATCCGTTCATCATGGGAGCAGTAATCTCAAAAAGCAGTCTTGTTCTTAGAGTTTCTCATTCTCTTAAGATCATAGTCAAAAGAACAACAACAACAAAAATTCTAAATCGCTTGATAGAAAAGTCTTAAATTGTTCAAAGGAACATTTTGCCTGCAGACAAAATTGGGTCTGCTACAGTGGTTATTGGCTGCTTTTATTGTCATAATACCTTCATTGTTCTTAAAGAACAGCTACTAAGGCACATATTTAATGTAAAAGACGTTACAAGAACATGAGTCACAGATCATTCAGATGCTTAAAATATAAAGATTCAGATATTTGAAAAATGCATATTTTCCCTTGATACATTCATAGGCATTCTATCATTTAAAATTATTGCCTCTTGAATACAATATAATGAAAAAATAGATATATTTTCAAATTATTTATAGAAAAATATACTACTGACTAAAATTATGTTGAGGAAGTAAGCAAATTATTTAGAGTAGGACATGATTCTAAAATGCTAAATGTAGTACATATTAGAATAAAACATTTATAGAAAATAAGACATTCTCACTGATGTTGGTTTTGTTTTCTGTTCTACTACTATACATTTTTCTGATTCATCTATTTTAACTATGTGGGCAGTTTTGAACAATGACATCCACTCATAAAACAAACTTGAGATTATTGCAAACATGCATAATTTGAATCACATAGTATCACTGCAAACTTTAACACTGAATTGTTGATTTATTTGTTTTTACTTCAGCATAAAGGCCATAATTTAAAATGTCCATTAACATATCTCCACTTTAAAATAAGGGTTACTGTAGGAGAAAAACATATCTTTGACATTTTTGGGTAAATATTCTTGTAAGACTTTTCATTGAAATAGTAGAATTATAGAGCCAAGACATTCTAGTTTTACATGAGCTTTTTACTATTGCAGAACTCCGGGACACCAAGACCTCTGAGTACTTCAGCCTGTCCCTCCACCCTTTAGACTACAGGATACTTCTAATGGATGAAGATCAGGATCGGATCTATGTGGGCAGCAAAGACCACATTCTCTCCTTGAATATTAACAATATAAGTCAAGAACCCTTGAGTGTAAGTTTGTCATTTTCATGAGGGCCATTTTGACCTTCTGGGGGCCTTTTTTTTTTCTTTAAGAATTTCAAATATAATGAATATGTATTTCTTTAGAATAATAGAAAACACTGGACACATGTCATATATACATAAGCAGTTTTTATATCATGCTCTGAAAATGTATGAGTTCAGTTCTCTCTGTCTAGATTCATAGTTTTTATTAAACAAAAACCTGGAGCTACATGAGAAAAATGCTCCCTGTGTTCACATATGTACAAAGAGAAAAAGAGCCACATGGGGTATAGCATGAAAGAAATGGTCAATTTCAAGGAAGACCCACCTCATCAGATTTATGTCATCCACACAGGATTTGAAAGGAACACCAGTATCCGGTATATAGTTATTTGAACAAGTGTGGCCTTTAATCTCACAACAAAATAACTGAACTTCATTTGAGTAAAGAAATAAGGAAGATTAATTAAAGGAAAGAAAATTTTGTATTTATCATGTTAAATGAGCAACAAGCTAATAAATGAAGAAAAAAAAAAAAAAGCAGTCATTACTGTTATTCCTGACCCCAGACAAGACAATATTATCTTAGAACACTAGCGCAGCATTTCAGAGACACTCGTGGATTTTACCTGAGCTCTTTTAGCTGTTAAAGGAGGAAGGGGCCCTTTTAAGCAAATCTACTAGTTAGCTCTGTGGCTTACTAAAAATAATATTAAACTTAAGATAGTATATTGTGAATGCACAGTGATATAAGTAGTTGGAAAAGTATGCCATGAATGAAAATGAGCAAAATGTGTGTTGATTGTGTACCTCTATGTTAATAATGGCCTAATTTTAATATACAGTTAGTAAATGTGTATCATTATTAGGTGGCTTTTGTTGAAGATAAAAATTGATGAAAGAAACAGAAAGATAGTTGTTATAATAACATAATAATGAGTTCATAGGATGAAAGACAAAGGAATCTTAAAGCAAAAATATGAAAATACCTTAAGGAAATCAGTTAGCAAAAAGTCAATGAACTGCATTGAGCTGTCATATATCCAAGTGAGATTATGCAACCTATTTTCCTTTCTGAGCAGGTTTTCTGGCCAGCATCTGCAATCAAAGTTGAAGAGTGCAAAATGGCTGGCAAAGATCCTACAGTGAGTATTTTTTTAAAAGCAGCACATTACTTTAAATATTTGGTCTTGAGGTCCATGCACTTTGAGAGCAGACAAAAATGAGACAAAGAGTGTTGGAGTTTTAAATCCTTGGCTAGACAGATGTTGAAAATGTAGATATAAAGAGATTTGAATTCTTACACCATATGTAGTTTTGGAATTCCTGACTGGGTAAAAATTTCCTGCCTTGCTTTTATTATTTCATATAGACACTTTTCATGATGGATTTCTATAATAACCCCTGTTCCAAGTGGATCCAGACTGCAGAATTCTTAGCAGGCTGCTGAAGTAATGATAATACAAGTATCTGGAGCTGCTCCCAGATACCATGTGCACTTTTCCAAAGATTCTTGGTAATGAACCAGTGGTGAGCTGGCACATTCCAGAGATGTAAATCACCAGTGATGAATGGTACCTTTGTTGATTCAAAATAACCATAAAAATCATCTAGATAGTAGTATTGATGAATATTCATCATGTTTCTTGTGCAAATTGTATTTCTTTAAGTGCTGTTCAGTGTAGAGTCAAGTAAGACATCTGTGTCGATTTCTGTCAATGACATTATTAACACATTAAGTTATTCTTGAAAATTATAGAAGAAATGCATGAAGCCAAACTTTAATGTACAGAAGCCATGTAATGTTTACTAAGCACATATGTCATTTTATATTTTGGTCTCAAACATGAAAAATAACATGGGAGAACAAAGTATCCAAATTGCCCACTCTTGCAAATGATTTGGTGAAGAGGTTCCTTCCTTTTTTCCTTGCTTCCTTCCTTCCTGTCTTCAATTATTTATTCAATAAATGCTGATTGAGCACCTGTTTTAAGTCTGGCATAGTGCCAGTTGGTGGAGACATAATTTGTGCAAAACCAAACACAATTCTGGCTTTAATTAGCTTTATTATCTTGTTGCAGAAGTCAACCACCTTAATCAAATGAGCATAAAAATATATGAGAAGTAGGGAATGAAATGGAAATATGGTGATTGGGTAAAACTAGACACATATCCAGGTCTGAGGTCATATCAAGTTAGTGTCAAAAGTCTTGAAAAAGCACTTATTTTGCAGTTCAGGGAAGACATACTGGTAGGAGTGACATCCGTGCTCTGAGGTGGAGGAAGGAGTGTTCTGGAGCTTTGTCAGGCTTGGCCAGTTGTTGAGAAAAGCCACTCAACTTCCATTGACTCTTCAGACAGTCACAGGTATAAAGATCCAAAAATGTCTGGTTCAATGGGGAGCCATGGAAGACTCTGGAATGGAATCACCAAGTACACAAGGAATTTTATCAAGAGAGATTTACCAGGATTGAGTCAATTCTGGGTCTAAATTTTTCAATTCTATAATTCATCCAATGAGAAGAATTTAAAAGAAGACAGAGATATTTGCTGGGAAACATTTGCTATCCAAGGAATCTCCTGTACCATAAACTAGAGGAAAAAATGAAAAGATGTTTCCCATGCATGTATATCTGATCACGTCTTGCCTTTTACCAAAGTACTATCCTGGACAATATATCTGAATTTGTCCTTTCTGCAAGACAATTTACATTTTCCATTGATAGAAACTGCCAAAGGCAAAATATGTAGACTATAGATATGTGGTATGTTCTGTTTCCCAAAATTGCTCTTAACCTTCCAAAGAATCTTAGCCAAATCCTTTGATTTCTTACTTCCTTTGGCAGAACAGATACCTCTATTGTTTGCCTTAGTATAATTAAGAGTTATCAGGTATAACTTTCAATACATATTTGCCTTCTTCCGTAGGTTATTTTTTTGCTATAGTATCATTAATGGATATCTTTAAATTCTTTCATATCACGAGTTATCGTACTAGTAGAGAGCACTTTTTAAAGTCTCAGCTGTGAAAGGTTTTGTTTGTACACATAACATTGTCGGAAGTATTATAAAATATAGTTAAACAAATTCATTAAAATACATGTTTTGTGTAAAAGAGGAAGTCTAACAAATCCATCTCCTTTCATATGTGAAAGACCTACAAAGTCGCCTTTAAATGAGCCACCAAAAAAAAAAAGTAGTGGTAGAAAAATAATGAGAAATAAATCTTTGAACATTGTATAGAACAATCTATTTTTAGTATACTTTTCCATGAAGCCAAATATTTAAGGATGGCATCACTATTGGAATATGTATCATTTAATAACTTAGTATTTCATTTTTTTAAAAAACACAGGAATTGAATATTTTAATTTGCACACATCAGTTATTATGAAGAAACTAGAGGTGAATAAGGTGGGTTCCCTGCCTTTAAGAGTCTTTCTAATATACTAGAGGTGATGAGGCATAATGCAAAGATTACCAAATAATAGTACCTAATATTTAATAGGACAGGTCAGGCACTCTTAAGTGTTTTATTTTAATCCTCTTAACAATTTTACAGACTATATGTTATTGTCATCACCCACATTTTTAAGATACAGAAAGTAGACAGACAACTAATAGAGTGAGGAACCTACCTAAAACTGCCTCATGAGCAAGTGGGACACAGTGGAAATTGTGTTCTGACCTGGCTGTTCAACTCTAGATATTGTACTCTTTGCCACTAAAACACGCCTCCCTTGCATCGCCACCCCCCACCCCCCGAGAAAGAGGTAAATGATAAGGTTACTCACACATGACAAAGAAAAATATAGTGTAGCAAGGATATTTTGGAAAGCTTTGATAGATTTGAGGGCGATCATGTTAGATCTTTGTAAACTTTTCCCCACCTTCGGTACATGCATGCATGAATCACCTGTCCTTCAAGTATCTTCCTATCTTTTCAGCCTGGTACATATCTACTCATCCTTTCAAAACATAGTGTGCATGTCTCTTCTCTGGAGAGCCTTCTCTTACCACCAGAACTGGGCAAGAGGCCCAGCCCATGTGCCCACGGAACACTCTAGAACTAATTCTACTACATTTTTAATTCTAAGTCTCCCCTCAATGATTGGAAATACTGTAGGGCCAATGTCATCATTCCTGGTGCTCAGATCTGTATCTAAGCACTTCTCCAAAGTTAAACAAGCTCTGAATAAATATAGATGAAGCAGTTAAGCATGGAAATCTCTTCAAAGTGATTTTCAGGGACTAGGGATAAGAGATACTGGATAATGAGTTAATGAATGCTTTTAAATTAATAATATTTGTACCAGGGTCTGGGATTGTGGCTCAGTGGTAGAGTGCTTGCCTTGCACGCATGAGGCACTGGGTCCAATCCTCAGCAATGCAAATAAATAAATAAATAAAATAAAGACATTATATCCATCTACAACTAAAAAAATTATTAAAAAAATAAATAATGTTTGTACCAAATTCATTAAGCACATATTTTAGGACTAAGTTTTTTTATAAAGTAACTTTTCTGCTTTTAGATATATTAATTATCTACTAAGTAAGCAAAACTTTTAGATATATTAATCATCCACTAAGTGACCAATCAAAGCCATATTATGTAACAATTTAAAGAAAAAATAAAACAGAATCAAGCATCCCTTAATCCTTCAGACTTTTTAGATTGTATCCAATTTTAAATGAAGTTATGAAAAAAATAATACTTTATTATGAGAAGAAAATATAATTAATTTGAAATCAGGTAATAAATATTATAATTCTATACGAACTAATGATTAAAAGAAAATTAATTACCACAGTGGAAATATAGCAAATTTTTGCCTCAGCTAAAAATAGTATAAACTACTTTCCATGTATTTCTCTTCACATGTATATTAGTCAGCTTTTCATCACTATAATTAAATACCTGACAGATGTTAACTTTATGAGGGAGAGATTTATTTAGCCTGTAGTTTTTGAGGCTTAAGGGCACAATGCTAGACTTGTCTTAGTTCTGATGATGGCCTTCTTGGTGGCAGAATTTGGAAGTGTCATGTGGCAGTACATGGCAAGAAACAAGGAGCACACAGATGTAGTATGCATGTGTGGTCTCTGTCCCACTTCTTATAAAGCTACCAGGTTTTAATCATGTGGTCTCCAGCCTAATGACCTTCTCTGAACTGTATCACTTTCCAAAAACCCCACTATAGTCAGATTAAGTTTTCATCTCTTAATACCATTAACATCTGACTTTGAGTGTTAAAAACATAAATTTGGGGGTGGGTGCTGGGAACAAACTGTATTCAAACCATAGCTTCCAAAGGAGTCACATTCTTCCATACTCCATGTATTTCTAAATGTTAACATTTTACTCATACTTTAAAGAACTTGAGCTTAAACAATAGCACATCTGTCAAACATATTCACTGTCCTAGGGTTTAATGAACGAACTAAGTAAATACTGTAGGAGATCACTGAAAAATTAAGCAGAATTATATACATTTATGTATATATACATTATGTGCATACAGTGTCAAACTTGGTTTATTAATTGTATGATACTATTTTCTTATGCCTATGAGCAGACAATACTAAATTGCTGGGAAGCACATTTTCGTTGGGAATAACATTGTCAAAATTCATTGATTTATTCCCCAGACCAAAAAAGGTGTAAACTCAGAAGAAAAATATACAAGATCTTTTTTAATTGCATAGTATGGACCATGAAGAATCAATATTTTGCTTTTTAAAACATCTATTTTTTATATTAGTAAGCTAATATGTGTTCAATATAGAAATCTTTGAAAGCCTAAAAAAACACATAGAAAGTAACATAAAATAGACCATCTCTTCTTTATTTTTTAACCTTGAAGAATTAACCTCTCTGTGTCTTGGTTTCCTTATCTGTAAAATGTGCTAACTTCATAGTGACTATCTTATTTGGTTAAGATGATTAATGAGCTAATATTTATACAGAGCTTAGAATAGAACATAGCACACAATAAATACTATATCAGCGTGAAGGTAAATTACACTAATGAAACATAGCTATTCCTGACAATATAGGGAATATTCTCCCAGAATTTTCTTATATCCATGTATATAAGAAAATATACATGTGTATATAAAATAAAGTTGATAAAATAAATGGCCTGATATTTTTATAATGTTAGCTGCCTTACTTTTCATTAGCTTTCCACCAAGAAAGATAATAAACAATGAAAAGAAAGCAGTATTTATGGTGTTTATTTCCATTTTTTGTTTGTTTGTCTGTTTCTGAGGTGCTTGGAATTAAATCCAAGGCCTTGAGTGTGCTAGGCAAGTGCTTTACCACCACCTTATATTTTCAGGCTTCTGCTAAACTCTCTAAAGCTTTATTCATTTCCCAAATCTGTCACACATTTCCACTATGGCCTGAACCTGTATTAGCTCTGTGCAGGACAAATGTCTCATCCACTTCCCATAGTTTATATAGACAAGTAAAAAAAAAATGCATATGAAACAAACCAATACTTGACAATTATGTATAATTATACACCAGACATTAGTTCAACTGCTTTGTTAATACACTGCTCACAGAAAAAAGATTAAGCTTGCCACTTTTATTAGCCTTCAGAAAGGCTAATCAACTGCTTTAAGTTCTGAAAGCAAGTAAAAGATGAAGCCAGGATTTGATCCCAGGTCAAATGGTTCTGAAATCCACATACTTAAATTGACTCTTTCCTCTTAGCCCTTCAAGGTAAATACAACATTTCATGCTTTTTTTTCTGTTATAATATTCTTTCTTTATATTTTTCCCATCAAAATCTCTAGCTTATTCTGCCCAAATGACATCTGTACTCAAATCTTTATACCCAGTTCAGCAAAACTTATTTGTTTCTTCTGAAGTTCATTTAAAAAATTGTAGCCCTTTTATAGCATCTATAACAGCCTGATGTATTATGGCCTGCTTTCTTTGAAAGCAGGAAGTGGGTCTTTCATTCCACTGTTGCTAGCCCCATATTCAGTGTCTTGCATAGAATGAATTGAGTAAATATTTGTTGTATGGAATTGATACAGTGTTCTAGGTCGGAAATAATGTAGACAGAAGCTAAGGCAGCACAGTGGAAATGCACAACACCTAGGTAATGATTTCCAATCATTAACTCAACCAATTTGTTTTTCCTTTTTTGTTCTTGTGTGGGAAGGGTTAGGAGGCATAGTGAGTATCAGTGTAGGATTCTGTTCATGGGTAGAGTAAAACTGGATGGTTAAGAGTGGCCTTGGTTCAAGTCCCAGCTCAGTTACTTATTAAGCCAGAACACTTCATCTGTCTGTGACTCAATTTCATAGTTGCTAAAATGGGGTACTAAGATTCAGATCATATTTGTGAGAGTTAAAGTAGCCCACATCTAAGGATTAAATCCTGTGTAAATATAAATAGCACTTATAAAAGCCATAAAAATTCAAATAAATACTAATAACTATTATAATAGCAGCTATGTATTCTCACCCAAATACAAATTATAAATTGGCTAAGAATATAGGTTTCAATATTTGATATACATGTGTTTGAAGATCAATTTTATAGTTTCTACTTGTATGATCTCAGGCCAAATTAATTAAAAATCATTGGGGCTGAGGCTGTATGTAGCTCAGTGACAGAGCACTTGCCTAGCATGTGTGAGGCACTGGGTTCAATCCTTAGGAGCATATAAAAATAAACAAGTAAAGGCATTCTGTCCCACTACAATCACCAAAAAAATGAAATTAAAATAAAATTTTAATTTAAAAACGTCTTCCAAGTTTTATTATCCTAAAAGGGACTAAATTGGTATAAAAAATTGAATGTATTCATGTAAAATGACTACATAACATTTAATAAGTGTCCAATAAATATCAGTCATAAAGATCAAACCTCCTGGGACATAAAAATGATAACATATATAAGATGATTATTTCTATGTCTATCACATAGTAAACTTTCAAAAATATTAGCTTTAATAAGTAGATGAAAAAATAGTCATAAAATGAGTATATTCTTTCATTTGAAATACACAAAGGCATTACTATTTCTTTTTTATAATACCAATGATTCATGAAAATAGATTATATATAAAACCCAAGATGAGACAGCTATACTTTGATTTTAATAGGATTGAACTGAATTCATGTCTTACGGGAAAGTATTATATACAGAATCCCAAAGTGACTAAACTTGACTTGAATATTAGACATACATATGTTTTAAAATCGCATTAGAAGCACAAGACTCATTTTTCACAGATTTCCTTAATATAGACATATTATATACATTCCATACTTTATCTATACTTCATTCTCCAGGAAAACTTGCTATCATCTGTACTTATGTAATCAGTTCCCAGGTACCTCTATAAACAGGTGTCAAGATACAGTAACACTGTATAGTTAACAAAAATTCTTAACGTCTTAACCTAAAAATAAATGTACGGTCTGATCTGTAAGGATTTATTTTCTTTGATGGTAGAGTTAATGATTGATTATTTAATATTAAAAATCTATAATAGAAACATCTGTATAAAATTACTACATATGAAAGACATATGTATTTGCTGACAAGTAATAATGAATATGAGAGAAAAATGATGAAAAAGTATGAAATGATATCAACTTTAAATTCAACTTCTATCAGAGTAAAATTTTGTTTTTCTTTGAGATATAAATAATAGGTTTGTGTTGTAAAAAATCAGGACCATACTTAAAAGAGAAAAACAGAGCAACTTTTGTTGTCTGACTACCCAGAGAAAACTACTGTTTACTTTTTTTGTATTTATTTATAAGTCTTTTATTTTAAAAAAATCTGTCTATAATGATAAAATTATTTTCAATAATCTTTTTGAGAGTAAAATGACTTTGTGAAGGGAACAGCATTCAATCCCAGGCTTTATTCATTTGTAATCAGCAAAGGATAGTGAGTCTAGAAAGTGTGGAATATTCAAAGCTTCATTTGGCCACAGAGAATCTATGGACTCCTGCAAGGTCACTGTCAATTTAAATTTAAAATAATCGTGTTATATTTCACTGAATGAATAAATGAAAGCCTTGCATTAGTTGAACTGGAAGCAAGTGAGAAAGGGCTTTTTGGGGAGTGGAATGGAATATTTTAGGGGACCAAGGGTAGAGAGAATGATTATATCATTATTCATAGAAAGCAAAATGATTCCACCTTCTTACAGGTTAGTGTAATCTGCCAATTGCAAAGGACAATAGTGTTTGTTATTTTGTTCTCACAATAATATGAAACCTGAATAAGAACAATTTCAATCAAAATGGGTTTGCAGAGTGTGTGTTTAATGTTTTAAGGAAAAAAAAAAACTTTGCACATCCCTATTTCTTAACTTTCTCAGGTAAAAAGCAAGTTTATAATGTTTTGAAACATGAAAACATATAGTAAATCAGTATCAGAGGTAAAGTAGCACTTTCATGAGATAAATCAACAGACTAAACCTTTTTGTTCTTTTATTATTTCCTCAAATATTTTCTGACAGTAATAACCAAAAAAGTTAGAAAAAGGTATACCAAAGTTTGTCTAAATTATATTTACTTTGCTCTGACATTTACAGATTTGACAGCATTTTTATATAAATTGCTAAAATTAGTAGAGATTTAAATAAAAATAGCAAAAACAGGTCATGTATGGCAACTTTGTTCATTGGAGTTCTACAGTGTAGTGATCTTTGCCTGTGTTGTTCACTGAAAATGCCCCAAATTTTAGACTATAACTTGGCTCACAGTTGGTACTCAGCAAATAGTAGGCAAGGTATTGTTTTTGTAATATTTCTATACAAAAGATACTAACAACACTAGTATATTAGCAATATACTAATACTATTTTACTAAAATAATTGAATGATGATTTCATCATTGTTAATTTACTAACCAAAAAGTTAGACTATAACTTGATTTACTGTTGTTACTCAGTCAATATTAGTTGAGGTCCAATTTCTGTAACATTTCTGTCCCTATGCCTGAGTCACTGCTTATTTTTTTTTTCAGGCATCAAATCTCAATATTTAATTTTGGATTTACACAATTTAAATAAGTATTTTTAAATTACCTTTATGTGTACACATAGTTTCTCAAAGATAAGGAACAATATATAGAAATTTGATGTCACCTTGTTACCTATCTTACTCCAGTCCGAATGGCAGGTATTAAGAATACAAAAAACAATAAGTGTTGTTGAAGATATGGGGAAAAAGGCACACTCATACATTGCTGGGGGGGGGGGGTGGTGGGTAACTGCAAAATGGTGCAGCCAATACAGAAAGCAGTATAGAGATTCCTTGGAAAACTGGGAATGGAACCACTTTTTGAACCAGCTATCTCACTCCTTGCTCTATACTGAAAGGACTTAAAAACAGTGTACTACAGGGACACAGCCACATCAATGTTTATAACAGCACAATTCACAGTAGCTAAACTGTGGAACCAACCTAGATGCCCTTCAGCAGATGAATAGATAAAGAAAATGTGGTGTATATACACACTGGAATATTACTCAGCACTAAAAGAGAATAAAAGCATGGCATTTGCAGGTGAATGAATGGAGTTAGAGAATATAATGCTAAGTGAAGTTAGCCAATCCCAAAAAACCAAATGCCGAATGTTTTATCTGATATAAGGAGCCTGATTCATAGGTAGGGAGGTGG
Source organism: Marmota monax (assembly GCF_021218885.2). Taxonomy (NCBI): domain Eukaryota; kingdom Metazoa; phylum Chordata; class Mammalia; order Rodentia; family Sciuridae; genus Marmota; species Marmota monax. The sequence continues at coordinate 4,025,048 of NW_026694038.1, forward strand.
AACATGAGAGGATTAGATGAAATTTAGATAGGGCAAAGGGGTGGGGAGGGAAAGGGAGGGCACATGGTGGTAGAAAAGACAGTGGAATGAGATGGACATCATTACCTAAGAACATGTATGAAGACCCGAATGGTGTGAATACACTTTGTATACAACCAGAGATACGAAAAATTGTGCTCTGTATGTGTTATATGAATTCTAATGCATTCTGCTGTCATATATAACAAGTTTGAAAAGAAAAAGAAAGTGAATGCAGCTGGTAGACTTAACAGAAGTCACTAATTACTAAGTACATGTTTACCACTTCTTCTAGCATGGCTGTGGGAACTTTGTCCGTGTAATTCAGACTTTCAACCGCACTCATCTGTATGTCTGTGGCAGTGGCGCTTTCAGCCCAGTTTGCACTTACCTGAACAGAGGGAGGAGGTCAGAGGTAAGCTAACATTAATGACGTTAATGTGGCCCTCACAATATTTCTTAGTTTTGATGCTATTGTCAAAGATGTTTAAAGTGGTATTTTAGAGTAAAAGTTCAGAAATATTAATGTCCTTAAAGTGGTTTTATGCTTTTTAAAACACAAAGTATATTAAATTTTGTTTTTGTCTGCCAAGTTAGTTTAGCTATATAGTCTTTGGGCTACAACTTCAAAAAAAGAAATATATATATATATATATGTATGTATATATATATATATATATATATATGTATGTATATATATATATATGTATGTATATACATGTTTATTTTTATTTCTAAATGTAAAAGCTATAGAAGACAAAAGGAAAAGGCAAAATTTCATAATTTCTTAAATGTAAAGCACTGAAAATACTTGCTCCAAGTTATAGAACATTATATAAACTTACTTTCTTAAATATATTTTAAATAATTTCTATTTATCATTCAAGTTCAGTAAATCTTTATGTGATGCATATCTGTAAGATATGTATAAAGCAAGATGCCAAATGTTTTTGAATAACTTACACATTAATAAATCATCCTTTAATTCAAGGTTAAAATTGCTTTACACTAGACTGTGCTTGCCCTGTTCTTTCATTAGTTAAAATGACATGGGGCATTATGATATGGTGTTTGCTATACACTAGTCAAATATATTCCCACCATATAGTCAAATATCAAGCTGGTTGAACTTCAACAGTGATATTTAAGACTATGTTTATTATCTTAGTCAACAACTGTTGACTAAGGAGGCTATGCATTACACCAAAAGAATTTTTCTTTATTCTTTTACTCAAGCACATTGTTTTATTTAATATTATTATTAAAAATGAATTCTTTCAAACTATCTTTATTTAGTTTAATTATGGAGCTTAATTTTTTAAAAAAATTCAGTTATTAAATAATGACTTAATTCAATTTTAGAGAGTATGTTTATGAAAAAAATAAATATTTCTACTCATATGCTTCATAAAGTATATTTTCTTTTAATAAGAATTAATCTACTTTAATACTAATAAAATTGAACAACAATCCTTCACTGTTCCCTTATTATTAAATTACCTTTTCAGATATGTGATTCACACATCTTTTTTTAAAAAGTCATTTAAAAACAACTGAATAATTGTAATTTAATCCCCAATAGAGACTTTTCCAAATATCATTCAAGATGCTATGAAATATTAAAATTCTTAAAGCAAAAATAAAGTTATGCATTATTGGAAGAATACAGTTGGCTGCATTGAGCTAGTCATGAGGACCACATGCCTGTGATCAATTGATTAAATAAACTACTGATCACATGTCTGCAATCTGTCAGACACGCCTCGAAGTCCATGCAGTCACTGTACAAACCAACCACCCTGTAACAGTTTCAGAGCACAGATTTCGAATAAAATCATTTTTCCATATACAAATTGTCTACTATAACTTCAAGTCTTAATTGGAAAGTCTGTTTTAAAAAAATGATCTTCTCTGGAAAACCAGCATGAAATAAATTTTAATCACTTTGCTACCTTAGCTTCACTTCAAGACAGGCTTCCATGGGGGAAGCTTTTCCATGAATTAATTCTGTCTCTCAAGTAATATATGAACACTTTGAGGGACAATTTAGGTATATAAAGAGTTAGGATTTTTAAGCTTTGTATCTTTACCTTAACAATCACCTTTGCCTTATAGTAATAGTCAAAAAGCTTACCATAGCATTGTTGATATATAAGTACAGCATATAAATTAAAATGTGAGTAAAGTACTGCAAAACTTTATCAAAAATTGGATATTTGTTTCCTCTGAGATGAAGGATCTCCTATCATAAAATTATCACATGATGAACAACATTGTATTTTGAGAAAATTCTCCTTCTCCTTCTTCATAGTTTGTTTTGTATTTTGTAATGAATGGGGGTAGGAACCACTGCTAACACCCTGTGTTAATATTAAGATAGCACAATTTTCATGTATTCAGAACCAACTTGAAAAGGTTAGGTCTGCAGTTGTTAATCCTTCAGTTTTGCTTTAGAGCCATCAATCACCTTCCATTTCAGCTGCCCATCTTCACAGAAATTCATTGGTTGTAAGAGCATATTTTATGAGCCTACCTCAGTTTTGGATTCTTCTACAATTTCATTATAACTTCTCACTCTCCTATTATTTTCAGTCTGATTCAGAGCTGTCCTAGAACATTTCAACAGTGTTCATCCAAAGAGCCTAGAATCCTTGCTACATGGAGACCTAGCCATGGTTCTCTCTTCTATCCCTTGTCCTTAATCCTATCTTCTGTTCCTGAAAAAAAGATAAAAAAAGATAAAGCAACACAAGTAAACTATGGTGTCGAACTAATGAGTAAAACATGAAGAAAAAAAATAGCTATTAGTAATTTGGCTGAAAAATTTTGAAATATTAACACATTTCATCTCTGGCTGATTTCATCAGATATTTCTATAACATCTATTTCAATAATTTAATACCACTGAAGCTCATACAGATACCTTTGACTGATCAACAATATCACAGGCATCCTATTCCTGTGCTTGTTGAAGCAGACCAATCGCCAAACTAGTTCATTCAGGCATCCTTTCTATAGCTTTTCTCCTGTTTTAGAAGAAAAGTTTTGCACTTTCTTTATCAATAAGAGTTCTTTGATCAGTATTCTTCATTCACTGTTTCATATTTTCATTCCCTTTCCCCTGAATTTACTTTTTTTTTTTTCAGTTTAAAAATAGGACTATGTGCCTTTTCCTTAAAATCACCAATTTTATTCAACACCGCCCTTTTCTTCCTTTTCTTCATTACAAAGCTTCTCAGACTTCTGGGCTGTATTTCCAGTTTTAAGTTCCAGTTCTCCATATCTTTATTAAATATTTGCTAATATAACTTTCATTTCAAGTACACACATTAACAAAAAGTCTTTGAATAATGACCAAGATTCCCCAATGGCCAAATTGACTCTGTCAGTATGCCTTCTCCTGGACTAATCTATAACAAACTCTTGGAAAAAAATAAATATATTATTCAACGTATTTGTCAGTGTCTATGAGCATGGTATACTTTGTTATGCTTTCTTATTTTTCACTACCTATTTACATTCTGGCCCCATTTCTCTTATTGTTTCAAACCACAAATGCTATTTAGTTAAAGAAAATGAATTAAAATAATGTCAGAATTCATAGGCTAACTTGAAGACATTGATTGGTTTTTCTCTGTGTGTATCAAAGAAGTAACTGGCACGAAATGGCATGAACTGGCAAAAAATAGCAGAAATGGCACAAACAGAATTCTGTTGTCATGTTACAAATTATTTAGGGTGTGAAGGGTGAGGTTGGAAGAAGTCTGGGGAGATTAATTGATATAGAGAGTTGATGTAGCATTCCAAGAAAGAGATTATTGTATTCAGATGGTGGCAATGGAGACCAAGAGGCACAAATTACAGAGTAGTATAGGTGATGTTGGTAGAATTTGAATATGGAAAAGAAAATATATGCTGATGGCAACTTTTTGTTGTTGTTTTCAGCAGCTTTAATTGTTCGTTCCTATGAACTGAGGTAACAAACAGTGAAGAGACCAAATTAGGGGTAAAGATTATGGTCTGAGTTTGGTCTGTTGAGTCTGAGATGCCACAGAAAGACCCAATTAGAACTATGAAGTGTATAGGAGAATGTGAGGTTGATATAAAGATGTGTGAAAAATGTTTTATAAGAGTAACTAGATACAATAAAAGCGTTAGTTTAATCAAGCAGAGAAGGTGTAGCGTGAGAATGGCTGCATTGGAGACTTGATGATCTACTAACTTTAATGGCCACATGGAGGAATATGGACTTGAAAACAAAACTTCAAAGAAGCCGGCAGAGAAGAAGGGGAAGAAACAAGAATGTGTTGGTCCTAGGAAGAAAAATAAGTTATTTTAAAAAGATAGAAGTGGTCACCAATTTTGGAAACTATTGAGAACCCAAGTGAGATGAAGTTTGAAAAGTGTTGTTTCTTAATCCAAGTACTTGGGAGATGGGAGATCACTGAGCCCTCCAGACTAGTTCAGGCAATTGTATACTATGATTGTCATTGAAGATCTCATCAAAAATTGTTCCATAGAACAACTGAGGTTGGAACACAATGTAAGTAAATTGAGAAGAAGGTGAAAAATCAGAAACGTTGATGAGTATGTGTGTAATTCTTTGAAAAATAGGGTCCACATTTGTGATCCAGAGGAACCAAAGGGTAGTTCAGATGATAATATAAAGGATTCAGTTAATAAAATAAAAGTATATATTTAAAAAAAAAACAGAAAGAACATAAGAAAAATACAAGGTGACTTTGAAGATAAGATGAAATTCAAAGCAAGGTTTGGCCTCAAAGTAAAACAAATAGTTCTTCTCATGTCTTAGTGGATATATTAGTGTAAATGGTACCTGAAAAATCTAATCAATTCCTACAGTGCCAACTCTTACTTATTACTGAAACCTGTCTCTGACTCTAAAACAAAATTAGGCTTTCTAAATTTTATTGTTTTTCCTCATATTTATAATTATTTCATTTGGAAAGCAGATGTAACTAGGAGACTGAAGTTGATTTCTACCCCTCTAACTAATATGGCTGGGAAAGCAATCTTGTCATCATGTCTAGCATGAATCCACTGAAGAGAATCATGTTTTTAAGCTTAGAGTACTATGATTTCTTCTAAGCTTTATAATTTCCTGTTGCCTCCTGGATGTCCAACAGTATATCAAACTCATTTTAACAAAAATCAACTAGTTTTATTTTTTTTTAAGGAATCAAAACTTCAGGTTGTTTTTTATATTTTTTAATCTTCTTGAATGATATCCAATTTCTAATTGATTGCCACTCTCTGTTGATTATACAAATTCTTTACATCTCTACTGCTCTTACCATGACCATTGACATGTCAGATTATCGTCTAATTCTCAGACCTTTGCAAATAAAATATTTTCCTTAATCCATTGTAAATTCTACTTCCATTCTTCATACTGTTCAAGATACCATCAAACCTTCTTGGATCAGAGTTTTGATTCTTTGTTTTTCATATGCAAAAAGTAATAATAATGGGTCTCTTTTTTCAGAATAATTTTCAAAAACCTTAACTTAATAACTAAGGTCATTCATCAAGCAGCCTACAAAAGTGAACTTTTTATTCCTTTGAATTCTATTAGTTGCTTGTGCTAAATTTATATAAAATAAAGGTAAATTTGTGTACCTACCAGATGTCCCCCCTAAGCAAGGCTTCGCTGACATCCATATTTTATATTAAACCTATTGTCCCTTATTTCTTGTCTTCCCAACTTCCTTTATCAGCTTAATTTTGTTTTTAGGCACTGGACACCATCTAACATACTCTATATTTTTCTTATATATTTTTTTCTCTTTAATTTCTCTTTTCCTCCTTCAGGATACTCTTGTCAGAATCTTTGATGGCAAAGTTTTGTGTATTTTGGTTATTGTATCTCCAATACAAGCATCTGGCAGAAGGGAAATGCTCAATACATTTTTGTTAAAAAAATGAATGACTTCATGACCTATTTTAATTTTGTTATTAGTTAATTTGAATCTTATAAAGTGTTCTATAGAACAAAATTAAGTGGCAACATAAAATTTTATTTTTTCTAAAAAATGTCTTGATAATTTTAGAAATACTTCAGTCCTTACCTACATTGTTCTTCTGTGGATAATTTTCTTCTTCTGGCTATAGTTCAACACATCTAGTCAAATTTATAATGATCCTTGATTTTCAAGTGATTTTTGGTGATGTTGATTTGAGGAGAACACCTGCTTGGATCAGCTCTATGGGAAATGTAATAGGTTTCGAGCCAGACCTGCTGAGGTTAGCTTCTAATTTACAGATGGATTCTTTTTATAGGACAAGTAGGTCTTACTGTAGTAAATTGGGAAGGCATAAGCAACCGAGTAGAAAGCATATTGTTTTTAATGAGGCTTTGTTTTTCTAAAGAACAACTGTTTTGACTAAATAACTTGTTCTTATTATATCTCATTATATTTATAATGTTATTATCATATTCTGTTTTATCTACAACAAAGGACCAAGTTTTCATGATTGACTCCAAGTGTGAATCTGGAAAAGGACGATGCTCTTTCAACCCCAATGTGAACACTGTATCTGTTATGATCAGTAAGTAAAAAATAAAAGAGGGAAATAAAATAATAAAGAAGGCTAACATGATATTAACATTAATTCAAAATAGTTTTTGATTTTTTTCTTTACTTGTTTTACTAGTTTAAGTATATCCTCTTTTTGCATGTATTAGTAGTCCTTTTATAAATAATTAAATATGGTATTTCTTTCAAATTAAAGGAGAATAAAGTAATTTGTTAGCCAAAGACATCTCTGAGAATTGGCTTAAAAATTACTAAAAGGAGTTGGTGGTTCTTTTTCCATTTTCTTACTTTTAAGAAAATGTCAGTTAAGAGCCGATCCAATCACTTGCCAATATATACAATGTTAACAAATTGTTTTTGAACATCCATCATTGTATGGCTTTCCGTGACCCACTTAAAAGACATTCTCTTCTGGTTAATTAAAACATTTTTATAATCTAAGATATGACAAATCTTAGATTTCAGTATGTGATTGTATAGAATATGACATTTCCTCTTTGATTTCTTTATGTATTACCAGTAGTAAAATTCCATCCTTTGACACTGCAACAGGTGAAAAAATAATTACTATGTTCAGATTTTGCTTGATTCATGTATTTAGGAAGCCCATCTTTCTTTCTGATATCTGGTAACTAAATTAAGACAGGTACACCAAGCACTGAGTTAAATGTAAGCTTGAAAGTAACCAGTAAATTAATTCCATATGGTCATTCAAACTGGGCAAGGAGAAGCCAAAAGTATATCAATGGGACAAAAGTTCAAAAGCTTTGAAACTATAACTCCCTAATTATGTCTGATGCAGAATATTTCCAGTTAAGTTTTCAAATATTATTTGATAATAACAGTGTTTTGAAAAGTCTTTTCTCCATTAGTATTGAAATTTTATTTACTTTTAGAATACAAGATAAAAATTATATGATATGTATAACAGTAGTTTTATATATATATATATATATATATATATGTGTGTGTGTGTGTGTGTGTGTGTTTGTATAAATACATAGTTTTCATTTACTTCAAATTAAAGTCTATGAAAATATATTTCAAAGATCCATTAACATAGTAATAATTGGGTTTCATCTTATTGAATATTGTTTAGAATAAAAATGCTTAGAATATTGCAATATAAATTTTCTTGATAAAATATCATAAGCCCTTTAATAGTTTTGCCCTAGGCAATTGGAATTATTTACAAATAAGAGTTAGATATTGGTTTTCTTGATTTTTCAAAGACAGATTTTGAATTCTTGTGCTCATGCTCCTACATTATCCTTTAATATTTTTAACATTACAATTTGTATTATCAAGGAAAGACATTAAATAATTTGCTTAACTAAAAATTGAAAATAAAAAATAAAATATGATTTTTTATAATCTTGTATTTATAATTTTATTTGTCCATTTATTTATTCCTGTGAAAATTTCCCCAATATTTGCATGGTCATTTCATTTTTCTCATGTTACAGGGTTTTATTGTTTCTATTCAACTGCAATGCACTAAATAATACAGACTGGCTAAAACACTTATATATATTAAATACCAAAAAGCATTAAGAATTAGAATGTAAAGTGTCACAATATAGGACATCACACTAGTGGTGAGTTCAATATTCTTTTGCAATTTTTAGTCATTGATATAGGACAACAGAGATGTCAGTTGTTAACTTTTATAGAACCTATGATTAAAAACCCATGAAGGAAAAAAAAAACAAAAATCCATGAAGATTTTTTAAATCAGAGATAAAATTAGAAGGCATAATGTATTTGGATAAAATCTAAAAGATACAAGTTTATCTTTGCATAGAACCCTAAAAAAAATCTGAGGAAAACAAAAACAAAAACATAAAACCTTCCTCTTGGACAAAACTCCTTCCTAAGTGACATTAACTAAATATTTCTTAGTAATAAAAAATGATTAAAATTTTGCTAACCTGTTATAATAACTGCAAATTTAAAACAAAATGTATAGCCAACCAGACACATGAGCTTATTTAGAGTTAGAGATATAACTATTAAAATGGTATATAATAGGATTAGATAAGCCTTACACCAATATTTGAGTGTCTTTTTCTTTTTTATCTTGAAGCATATATGGTAATCAGTAGTTGTGCTAATCAGTCTGTTGAACAGCAGGAATTTATAATCCAAGGTTTATGATAAATTGGTTATAACAAAAATGGGAAAGATATCTCAATTTAACAGTCAATCTATGTGTATATATGCATACAAATGTTCCTAGAATTTTAAATTGTTGAACTGCTCAAAAAGGCCTTCATGCACATTTTTGTTATCTCTATGTAATCTGTTTCCATGGATTCTGGGTCCCTACTAGGAAGGAGACCTGGGGAGCAAAAGCCCTGCCACACCAGCTTGCTCACTGGTAGGGGTCCATTTTATAACCTGGTGATCACATATTCCACACATTCCACCCTCCATTCTATCTTTGTCCTATTAGTCTTGCTTATTACTAAACAGTGAGCTTAGAGTGCTTTAAATGTTCCAGTCCTGCCAAAATGACCACAATCTGAAGGTAGCCAAGAGAGTAATCCTAGAACATCAGTCAAAGAACATCAGTCAAAGAACTGCTGCATGGCAGTTCAGTGGGATAGACTTCATAAAGGCGATTCTTTTTAAAATAGATTCTTAGCTACTGTTTTATACTCAAGGATTGCTTTGCTTCTTTTTCTTACCAGTGCAAGGCTGACTTCTCTTATTAGGATAAAAAGTAATATGGGTCTTCAAAACTAAGTTAAATGTGGTAGATTATACAGATTAGACATCTAAATAGACTATTAATAACAGTAAATAATTTTAATTTTTGAATATATTTTCTTTATTCTCACTATATTCTATTTTTTAATGACTAAATTACAATTGAAAAAATGCTGTTTTTACTAGGAAATTTCCAGTCCTATAAGTCAAAATATACATTTTCAATGAATAAATCTTTTAATCATTAATACTATTTTGAAAATTTTAACATAGACCCATGCCATCAAGTAATAATAATAACAATTGTATTCAATGCATTTGGTAAAATCATATAATTTTTTAATATTCAAGGCAATTTTAAGATCATAATCCAGTTTTCATATTTTATAGATGAGAAGATTGAGAGTCAAGGTGTTAAATGATTCATCCCTCATTCCCAGTGTGTTAGTGGTTGCCAAAATTAGAAACCAAGTTTTCTGCTTTATTTTTACTTACTAGAAGAAAGTGGCCGGGCATGGTGGGGCACACCTGTCATCCCAATAACTGAGGAGGCCGAGGCAGGAAGATCAAAAGTTTAAAGTCAGCCTCAGCAACTTAGTGAAGCCCTAAGAACTTAGTGAAATCCTCTCTCTAAATAAAATATAAAAAGGGCTGGGGATGTGGCTCAGTGCTTAAGCACCCTTGGGTTCAATCCCTGGTACCAAAAACAAAAAAACAAAAGGAAAGCAATTAATTAAGCTATTTTAAAATAAATCTACTATTTATGATACACATTATATAATTTGTAATTAGTAAGATTAAGTAAAGACAGAAATTTTTATTTCGGATAGGAAAAATTTATTTTAGATTTCAGTTTTTAAAAATTTGTGTATACATACATTAATCATAAAGGCAATAATAAAAACAGATTAAAATTTACCATTTTTTTAATTCAAAAGACAGTGGAATCCAATTAACCATTACAAACATTCTGTAATATTTGAGATGCTCTACTAACAAACTTTCCTTGAATTTTAAGAAAGCTTCAAAAAATTTAGGTTTCTGTTGACATTGTTTTACGTTTTCATAGATGAGGAGCTTTTCTCAGGAATGTATATAGATTTCATGGGGACAGATGCTGCTATTTTTCGAAGTTTAACCAAGAGGAATGCAGTCAGAACAGATCAACACAATTCCAAATGGCTGAGTGGTAAGAAAACATCTTAAGCATTTTTCCTCTGGTATCCTGCTTTAAACTAAGATTAGTTCTGTGGACCTAGAAGAATAGTTATAAACTGAAATGTTAGGCCATGTCATGAGCAATCATAATTCTGTACTCTGTGATTTAAAATATTTAGTATAAATGGGCAGTTCCTTATCTTATTAACCATCATATAATTGTCATAGGAATATGAATAATTAAAAGCAATAGTGACACTCATCATACATGCCAATAGCCAAGCATGTTCTCCAGCTATTGAATGGTAACTTATTACAATTAAATATGCTTTTTTTTTTCATCTGAATGCTTATGCATTTTAATAAATCCTAAAGTAAAAATCATCATAAATTAATGATATAATGGATAAGTTATATTCAGGAATTCTACCTATTTGTTTTATGTTTAGATTCAAAAATTATAAAATTCATATTTTTCCAAATTTCACTAATATTTTATAGAAATCATAGATATGATAACAGTGATTCTCATTGTTCAACTGTTTCCAATTCTTGAAGTCATATGGAGTTCACATAAAAAAAAATGTGCATTTGATTCTGTTGTATGATTCCAATCAGTTGCTGTTGTTTAAAGGAGGAAGAAACCACTAAGACCTTTGTCATTTCCCCCTGAGGAAAATTTCTAGCTGACTCTAAATTTGTCTCTTCACTTAGAATTGCTCAGTGAAGCATGAATCACCACAGTTAAGCATCTTATTTCACTGATAGCACAAGAAAGCATTGATTGTTCACTTTATTCTTCAAATTATTCTTCCAGTACATCTGGAAATAGAGTATTCTAAAAGTTGTTTTGTTCTTGAAAAAAGAAACCCTGTATGTCTTCAAATGAATATATTTTTCCTTCAGAAGTTTCTCCTTCATTTCATTTGCTGTATTTTAAGAAAAAATGTGTTTTTCAGAATTTGGAGACCCAAATCCTCATTCTACTTCAATGAGTTTGTGTTTATGTGCACTAGATTGAAAACCGCACTTTAAAAACAAACTTTTTTTTTTCAATAAAACAACCCATCAGATTCCATTGGAAATAAATAGTAGAAAAGTTTTTCAATTTTCGAAACTCATTGGTGCACAAAGAAGTTGTGCATTTGCTGCATTTCTAAAGTGTATTGCAGACAGAAAAAAAAATACTTTGAGCTATCATAGCTCTACTTTGTGGTACTTGACATTCCTGATGTGGTATGTTGAGTGAATATAAATACTGGTTTTTGAAATTTTGTCTGTGAACATTGAATTATTCTTCTGTACCAAAGATGGGAAAGACATGTGCCTGTGGTCTCCTTGGAAGAAAAGTAGATGGGTTTTCATCATGAGTATATATAGTCTTTCTATTTGTTTCCAGAACCGATGTTTGTGGATGCACATGTCATTCCTGATGGAACTGATCCAAATGATGCTAAGGTGTACTTCTTCTTCAAAGAAAAGCTGACTGACAATAACAGGAGCACAAAACAGATTCATTCCATGATTGCTAGAATTTGTCCTGTAAGTATTATTTAATTTGAAGAAAGTCTCCAAAATATGTAAATATTTTCCCAATAGTTTATTTATATTTTAAATCAACTTTTACAAATAAAATACTGAGAAAAGACATTTAATATTAAGTTTATTTGTGTCAGCCACAAGAGATAAATATGCCCAGTTTCAGTAAACATCATCAGAGAAATATTTGGATTGCGGATTTATAGAAATGAACAGTTTTGACTAATTTTTGCATACCCGTTCAATATATTAATATTCAAACAAATAGCTTCATAATCTATTTTAAAAGAAACAAAACAATTCTTATGAATAAAATTCAATTGAATCTCAACAAAAGTTATTATGGAACTGTCTATAATACTGAAAATCAATAAATGCTTGAGCAAATGCAGTTCTAATTATGGAGTAAACAAAATGTTCTGTGTATCAACAGTATACATAGCACTCAAAAAAATCCATAATGTCCTCTCATTGAAATTTTATAATATTACACTCACTTTTAGTAGTATACTTTTGTGAAAAAAGTATTTCTCTAGTATTAAATTTATCTCCATATATTCTACTGATCAGGACTCAGCTGTTTCTCAATCATTTGGAACAAGAGAGGAAAGCCAGAAGAAAAAGCAAAAGTCATTTAGATGTAGGAAAAAATGTCAATAGTAGAAACTATTTGTGAATGGTCCAAATGCCATTCCTGCTGCCTCAGTCAGAGAAATGTGTGTAGTCAAGCATCTGATAAAAACAATAAGTGACCATGCAGAAAAATGAATGGGGAAAAACAGAATTATATGGGACCATTTGAAATAAAGATATATCCACTGTCTTAACTATAACAGAATTTCCAACTCTCACTGTGTACAATAAAGTTTGTTTATATCAAAGACAGTGTGTTATCAAGAAAAATCAAATTAAAATTATTCACTCTACATACATTTTATGAATATATAATTGTTAAAGTCAGGACATAAGTTATTATTCTAATTTATTAATATCTAGAAGATTCCATATTGTAAGGGAATATAGACAAACTATAGCTATTCTATAAGGTACTATAAATCTTAAATATTTTCCTTTATTAATGGACAAATATGGTTAACATTCCCATTGTTCAGATTATAATAAATCCTGAAGTAATCAGAGTCCATGTTGAATTTATAATGCACTTCATTAGTTTCTGAAGAAATCTAAATTATGTTTCAAAATGATTTTAGAATGACACTGGTGGGCTGCGTAGCCTTGTCAACAAGTGGACCACCTTCTTAAAAGCGCGGCTGGTATGTTCAGTCACAGATGAAGATGGCCCAGAAACACACTTCGATGAATTAGGTAATTAGGTGTGAGATTGAACAATGTTTCTGACGGAGAACTTGTAAGGTTCATATATTTTAATAGCCTTTCAGGAAAGGGTGAATCTTCCATGGATCTTTTCAGCATAAATAATGTGCCAATTTGAACCATGATGTGGATAACATTCATAAATTTCTTTAAGTATTTTCTTAAGTATTTTCTTAATCTAGTTTGCTCAAGGGCATTGATGAAACATTTAGTTTTATAATATGTGAATGAATGTGTGTATATGCATAAACGTGGGGGTGTACCTATATGATTTCTGTATAGGTAATGATATGTTTGGATTTTTGCAAATGAATATGTATTTCATGTATTAGAGTATCTGGTATTCTGATTTGAGATCAGTTTGATAGGAATACAGATACACATTTTTACAGTTGTAGCTCAATGGACAGAAAGAATTTGAATGAAAAGTGTAGAAAAGAGAAGAGTAGAAAATAGATTTGTGCTCACATCTTAGCTGTGCTGTTGACCTTGAGACCAAGTATCCCAGGCATGACATAAGGAGGAGTATACTTTAAGGTCAAATAAAATGAACGCTCTGATTCCTTTCTACCAAGGAACAGTTCTCTTTAAAAGAAGTAACTTTGTATGCATCCTGATGTTATTTTTAATAAGAGCCATTTTAAATGACCTTTTCTTTTGTCTTCACTAAAATGTAAACTCTGATTATTCTCATATTATGAGGCAGGTGATGAGATAAATAACAAACTCTATTACAATATAGAAAAATTCAGTGGTTCTAGTAGTTTTAAAATTGAAATAGTTCTTCTTCCCAAAACTCATTTAGTTGGTCATGCCAACAATATTTTCTGTATCAACTTTTCTACAAAAAATTCTTAAGTATCATTTTGTGAAGTAGTCTGATCACTCATTATTTTACTCCAAATTATTTGCAAGTGTTCATGCTTCAGTGTTATTCTTTTGACAAGAGCTAGACATTGTCAGCATTTATTCACATATAGAAATATTAGTGCTTATTAATTTATTTATTGGAAAATTATAAATTCGTTATTAATTATAATAAATGCATCTATTATATTCATCAGCAAGTATCATATTTGTAAAATTGTCACTAAAACCAAGCTTCATTGCAATTGATTATTAATTGGGATTTTCTATCAGAAATTTAATTTCGTGTTGTTACTGACTACTGTACTTTGATATGCATACCTTTCTCATTGCTTTAATATATTTTAAATGTCTTATAGAGGAATGCTTCGTTAAATAAAAATATCACAGTCAATTTTGGCCATAATATTTTATATTAAAAAGTCACTATGATTTTTTTCATATTCTAATCTCTTACCCTAGGTTAAAAACAAATTAAAATTTGTAATATTTTTTAATTTAAAAATCTAATATTTAATCATTAAAGAATGTTTAGAAAATTACAGAAGCTAAGAATCAACAAGAAGATTTCCTTAGCTTTTGCTATGTCAGGAACATTCATCGTTAACCTTTTCTTCTATTTTGGTATATAGTTTATGGCTTACATGATTATAATCTTTATTATATACCACTGTGTCTTTTTCCAGTTAATATTATTTTGTTAGCATGGTTTCCACAGAGAGACTCAGTCTTCAGAAATCCCTTTAGTGTGTGTGTAACATTTAATTTACCACATGTTTACCATTTAGTTATTTCCAAATTATAAAAAATGATCCAGGAATATTTTTCTTCATAGTACTTTTGATAGTTGAAATTTTCTGTTTTCTTAAAATAATTGAAACAAAAGCAATTAATATTTGGGAAATTTAAAAGAATAACATTTTCCATTTTATAGAGGATGTGTTTCTGCTGGAAACTGATAATCCAAGGACAACACTAGTGTATGGCATTTTTACAACATCAAGGTAATCATTAAAAAATTATATTTTGTGAGTTTAACACTAAACTTTATTGAACAGTATTATTATTATGAAAGCATTCTTCTCTTCACCTTTTATGTTTCCATAGTATTTTGGATGCAGTCCTCCCATTTTATTTACTTTTTCCAGATTACCAAAACATGTTTGATCTAAACAAATATTTTCAAAATATTCTTTACAGAGTACTTGTAATGATCATAAGCTATCTTCTCAAAGAAATGAAAATATGAATGACACTGTAGAAATGAAATATATAACATTACTTTATTTTTGAGAAAATAATCTCAACACTCATGATTCCAGTAAGACTTTTGGCATTGTTGTTGTAGGCAATGGATATATTTCTTACCAGGATGGTGGCCATGGTAACACAGGTGTTGACATAGGCCCAGAATCACCAAATTGCATACATTAATTATGTGCAGTTTTTTTGTATCCAATTATACTTTAGTAAATCTGGGAAAACTTTGTCATTTCTATCAAAATAATTTTCTGCAACAATATGGTGACAAATATTTAGAAACTAACAAAAATGGAAAACGGTTTTTATGTTAATATGACATAGTTTTATATATTTCCAAATAGACTTACCGTTTCCTAGGTTTTTTTGGGATGCCCATACCAGTTATTAAATATTTCAAGAGTTTCTCATATTCTCACTCTTTCCTGCACATATTCCTGTTTATTAACTTTAAACTAGAGATGTTACTTTGACTTCAGCCTTGTACTCCAGCTGTGACTACTTAACCAATGCAGGATGTGTCAGTCCTTTTTATCAGAAGTCAAGTACAAAACAAAGATCTAATGGTTTTAGCATTCTTTTTTAAGAGGGTTAAATCATGGTATAATTTTAAACTTCCATGAGCTATTAAAAGGAAAAGAAAATTGCAAAAATATTTATTTTAAATAATTTATGTTTGCCTCCTAAGATGTCCAAAAACGATGTCCTTCAAGATGTGCTTAAACTCTTTGTCAAGCAAAGAAGTAGTTTAACTCACTAAAAACTGAACAAAGAAAAGGATAACCAAATCTTAAGAAATTTTAATTAGAGGAAGAACAGTTCCCTAGTTATTTTTTTCCTAATACTCAATAGCTCTAATATTGAAAAACTCAAAATTATAATTTTAGACTATTAATGCTACTGAATAATGATGTATCTTCTTTATTTTCATAGGAACACAATACTTTTTCCACTGGGCATCTAATTTCAAATAAATATGTGAGTCAGAGAAGTGTTGGTTTCAGTCAATCTGTCGTAGTAAGGATTCAAATAAATTTTAGGATATTTTTATTGACTAAAGGAAATTTAATAAATCTTTCTTAGATCCCCTTTTTCTGTATGTGTGAATAGCAGGGAGAGTATAAATAATGACCAGTTAGGCTTTTTCAACTACTATTCAGGATAGCATGTGAGAACACTCTCACATTTAAATAATAATTCACATTAATATTTTTAAACAAAATTATTAGTAAATCTTTGGTGGTATTTAAGATAAACTAGTTAGAAGCTTGTTTATCCTATTTTTTCAGAAACAATGAGAACTTTTCAATAACTTATTAATATCCATTACTTTCATGGATAGATTAAATATTTTAATGCTTTATGTATCAATACCTTATTTCAAAACAGTAGTTTTTCATCTTCACACATGTGCACCATAGTGTTCAAATTTTCCATGAGGAATTATATAAACCTTTTTTCACAAACTTTACCATTGTTTTCAAATTATAATACATTATAAAAATAACGTGGACTCTTTCTGTTTTATTTACAGCTCAGTTTTTAAAGGTTCAGCCGTGTGTGTGTATCATTTATCTGATATACAGACTGTGTTTAATGGGCCTTTTGCCCACAAAGAAGGGCCCAATCATCAGCTGATTTCCTATCAGGGGAGAATTCCATACCCTCGCCCTGGAACTGTAAGTATCCAGGAAAGTTTCTTTGTCATCATGCATTAAAAAAAATGAACAAGATCTGAATATCATGTTGACATTTACTAAATATAAGTAGAGACTTAGGTATGCTCATTATAATTTTTCAGCTCAAGGATTCTCTGATTTGGGATTTAACTAATATGTCATATGTGTTACAGAGTGCTCTGTATATTTTTTGTAAGTGCTATTTCTAACAAGATCTCATTAAGATTTCAGAATAACTATGCAAGGCATACAGGAAAGAATTTTCATAATTATAATGGCATAGTAAATGTAACTTTGAAAGTGGTAACTTTTCAGTGGAAACCTAAGAATTTGAATGGTAATTGATTTTCACAACAGTTTCATGTATTAAGAAATCTCATCTGTTTTAATGAGGACTAACCATATGAGAATTAATTTAGAGATAACAGGGAGATATTTCAAATTTTAGGCATGTATTTAATTAATAATTATGTCTTATATTTTCCTTAGACAAAATGTTTGGTATGTATAAGCAGATAATTACAATACAGGTGAAAGTATAATTCAAATAAAATGGTTATATAGTATAAAACAACATGCAAATTAGAACTTTTAAACCATATTCAACTTTCTAATAAGAAATCACCTGTTTTTGAAGCATGTGGATGTTTCTGTATCATGCAATATTAATAATAGTAAAGGATAGATTTAAGACTAATTTCTCCAACTGAGTTATAAACAGTGCATTTGTAGACCAGTTTTGAACTTTTTTCTGGGACTTGGTTAAAAAATTTCTGTTTGTTTTTCACCAGTGCTATAATTATGCTGCTTTTTAGAATATCAATTAGTGTCTCAATCTGTAACATGTCATATAGAACATCATTTGAAAGATGTTATTCAGTTGATATTCAAGAGAAATATA
Source organism: Marmota monax (assembly GCF_021218885.2). Lineage (NCBI taxonomy): Eukaryota > Metazoa > Chordata > Mammalia > Rodentia > Sciuridae > Marmota > Marmota monax. The sequence continues at coordinate 4,043,074 of NW_026694038.1, forward strand.
ATCTTCCAATATTTCTGCATTTCTTAGAATAATATTATAAATTTTGGAGGACAGGAAAGATTTAAATCAAAAAAGATAGCTAGCATACTATTTTGTTGACAAAACTTTTTTTTCTTTTTACTTTAACTTGAAATTCCCTTTAACAATATTTTTTCAGATATTCACCCCATGTAATTTTTATTTGTTGATTCACTTTATTTTTATGTTACTAGAGTGTATTTGTAATGTATTACTTACTCATTTATTTTATCATTGTCTTAAATTATCCTGCTGTAAGTTTTTTCTTTTCAATAGGAAAATTATTTTCGTACATTTAAGGAGACTATTTATTTAAAATTAAGAGGCTTGAGTTTAGTTCCCTTTCCAGCATCTCAAAGAAAAAAATCATTGATATGTATTTTATGTAGAATCATTAACTTTTAATTTGGGAAAAATATGAGAATTGCTGCTTATTTCTCAAAATATTACAATTTTAAAAGTCATAGTCATATTGGTAGCATCATATCATAGTATTCACAATATTCTTTTAAATTGTCTCTCCTTTATGCTCACAGCTCAAAAGAAGGTGAATAAAACATTTGTTTATTTTGTATAATGCAAGGAAAAGAAAGAACTGAAATAGCCACTTAAGGGTTCCTCAAGTTGAGGAGTTGGATAAATTAAAGATGACAAAAGAAAAGAGGAGGGGGGAAATGCTGAACAACTTCCAAATCCCATTTCAAGTGAAAGGCTCCCATTATTCCATTCACAGTATTTCATTTCCAGAAGGCTCACTGATACCATACTCAAGGACATATCATATTTTTGAAGTTGCTTTAATCATAGCTTCATCTTAGTACAGACAATTAAGAGGTAGTTGTTACTGAATATACTTTATTCAATGACTCTTTTGAACATGTATATATGGGATTAGTAAAGGAGCAACTGATTTATAAACTCAAAAATTAATCTCCTCCACTAAAAACAACAACAATCAAAAAACAAAAACAAGCAAACAACAACAACAACAACAAAACACTAAAAACAAAAAACTTTTGGAGAAACCCTGAAACCCTGGGACAAACCAACAAAACAGAAGAAAGATGACTATGCTGGTTAAATCAGGGTTTGAAGCTTCAGGTCGTCCTTTAGAGAGCTTTGGAGACACCTTGTATCCACTGCAAAGAACAGATTATGTTAAGTATATTACTTTACCTGCATCTCTTCTTAGTTAAGAACATCACCATAGTAACTTGAGTTTGAATTTTGTTTTGTGTATGTTCTTTGCAGCACTGGGGATTGATCCTAGCAGCATTTCACCACTAAGCTATATCCCCAGACCTTTTTATGTGTTTTAAATTGTGAGATAGGGTCTTGCTAAATTGTTCAAGCTGGCCTTGAACTCAGATCTCCCAATTGCTGCGATTACGGGCATACACTGCCATGCCCAGCTTTATAGTAATAATTTGAAATTGGCCATGATGGGAGCATTTACACCATGGAAATTGGCAAATGCTACAAATCAGGGTTTATGTTTTGTTTGTTTATTTGTTTTGTTTTCCTGAAGAAAAGTCATCTCTGTCCTCACCTCTCATCAGGCTCTTTATCCACAGGGAAACTTAAAAGCTACCTTACCATAAGAATAGTGCTCTGGTTCATAATGAGAAAACCACTCTTGTCTGGAAGCAAACATTCTACAAAATGTGCAAATAGATCAGCCCTTTTTAGTAAAACACAACAAACCAATGCTAAATTAGAAAGTTCTTCTAACAGTCGCTCTGTTCATTTTTTCTTCCTTTTTTTTTCAGCTCTTCCCTATTCTGAAGCAGTGTAGAATAAGCCAGGGCTTAGTGACACACATCTGGAACAGACTCCATGAAAAAGGGAGTAGTCAATATGTCAGACATTTTTCTATAATGTGGTTTCGTACATCTGGTGTTGAGACCAGAACAGCTCCTTTAAATCAAAAAATTGTCAGTTGAGTGATCCTGAGGGAATAAAAAAGGCAGGGTGGAGGAGTGACCTCTGGCATTCCTCCTGGAAAAGCATCCTTCCCTCAAGACTTGGTCCCTCCACCCTTCACAGAGCAAAACACCATGAAGTCAGCTCTCTGACTCAGAGTGGCCAGGATCTGTCTCTTGCCTGGGCTTCCTGCTCATGTAGCCAGAGGATCTGCAGCCAAGTGCCCCAAAGCATTCCGTCTCCTCTTGGGTTAAGAATGCTGCCTCTGAAGTCCTCCCAGCGAACGGTGGACTGTGATCATGGTACTTTATTTCCCGACACAGTAGTCTGGTTGCCGGGTCAACCCCATAAATATATGACTGTGTTCTTAGAGAAATGACACTGGCAGAAATCCTATACCCTCATTCTAATGCTCCCTGTAGGTGCTTCTTTTAAAGCAGAGCTGATAGTGGTGTTAGGAGAGGCCCAACCAGCAAGCTCAAGTCAGTAGGAGGAAGCCTGCCAATTTTGTCACAATGTTTTTCCATAAGTAATTCAAGTTTGTGGAAGAAACAAGACACCTTTGGTATGTTGCGAAGGGCAGCCAAAGACTGCAGGCTCTCTCCCTGGCCCAGCTTACATATTACTTTATTCTGTTGCAACATGTATAAACCTTCTGCAGAAGATAGTTTTTTGTATATACTGCATATCCTTTTAAAGCAGAACCTAATAAAAGTGTTCAATTTTAATATGTATTTATAAGTATAGCAGAACCATCTGCTTGAGTGCCCCAGGAATTACATACAGTTCCCTAAATACTTCAACCTTTGTGTTCTCATCTCTAAACTTCTGCACTGACCCTGGCAGCCTGAAGTTTTCCACTGTTCAAAGTTCATTTTAAAAATATTGGCTCTTAAGTATATACAACAGTTGGTCCTGAACTAAGCTCTGTTATTTATTTTGTATTTGTCTGATATTATTACTCTGTTTCTTAGTTGTAGTTTTGCTTTGAATTTGTTATTTGAGAATTTGTGTCTAGAAAGCAACAGCAATTTCTTACTAGCCGTCCTGTACTGAGCATATCCAAATTCATTTTTAATAGAGGATGTACAAAGAAAGACCACACACACATATGTTAATATGTAACTATATTATTAGAAAACTTTAATAGATGTGAAGTTTAGGAGAACATTGTGGAGAATCAGAAGGCACAGGAATATAGGAAAGAATTAGGTAAGGACAATCATTATTGATACTTCCTTAACATGATTATTCATAGCATTTCATCTAACACTTTAAGAATACTTAAAATGTCTTTACTGGAAAAAAAATGCTGCTTATCACTGCTGACAAACAGAAAGAAAGAAGGACTGAATAAAAGCAAACACTTAAAGGAACAGTTTAACCAAAATTGCTTACTGGCTATTTGTAGAGTAAAATGAACCTTCTGAAGAATGAGACACCAGCCTAATTAATGTATAAAGGGTTTCATTTATGATAGACTATGGATGTGTGGAGGTTTCAACACATGTGCTCTATCATAAGATGAGGAGAAAGTTAATCACATCTGATTTTTACTTGGGAATGTTATACTAAGCCAAATTTACCAGACAGATAGAGTCCACAAAAGGTAAATCTATTTTTGTTCTCATCACCATTTGATCCATCATTTTACAACTTATCTGCACAGTTTATGCGTGAATTAATGAAATAAATAAGTACTATAAAAATTAATTCTTTTGTCAATTTAAAAATAAACTCATGCTAGGAGACATTGTTCCTAAGAAAGAAGTTGATTGTGAATATTATACAACAAAAGTATCAAATGTAGGGGGAGTAATTGAATGCAAAGTATGTATTTGATTTGATTTATTAGGGTTACCTTATTAAAACTGTGGTTTTGAGCAATCTTGACATAATTTGTATCTGAATTTCAATTATCTTTGAGTAAAGAGCAGATATCAGATACTGATAACTTAATATGCTCTTCATACACCAATCTGTACTAACTGGAAATGATCAAAACTGCCTAGTAATATACACTAACTTTGGATCTTTCTGGAACTTACAAAGGAGAATGCTTGCAAATATTTATGGAGATGTCTCAGCCTAGCAAACTGTAATTAGTGGTGTTTTATGAAGGTCTGGAACCATTTAAATTGCCCATGCACTGTTCTTTCCATGTTTTCATTCAGTAGGCAATGTATCTCCCTTTTTCCACTTGGTGTGAAGAATGAGAGTAGAAGACACCCATAATTCCATATTGTAAAGAATTATGGAGCACATCTACCAGCTTAGAAAAACCTCTCATTAAATTCTTTGTCCTCATTTTCCCCTTCATTCTGGGGAATTTATAAATATGTCTATTTAAATATGATGCTTTTCCTTAAAAGAAATACATATGAACTACAGAAAATGGAATAAGGAGCATGAGGCTCCTTATTATTATTTGTGTCATTGTGTCTTCTTTGTTAAGCCATTTAATTTTTCTCTGAGTCTTTGTTCAAAAAAGAGAACTAGATTTACTGGTCCTAAAAAAAAAAAAAAAAAAGTTCTAGTAATGCCAGTTGGTCAAGTTAGTGTGAAAATTGTATCATGCTGATACTGACTAAATGAAGTGAGATCATACAAGTAATCTGATGATGTATTTGAAAATGCAAGTATGTCTGGCAACACTGACCCAAAAGTACTAATGCCATTAGATAGCTATTAAGGGTTCAACTTAGAGGTTGTCATATTTTGTTTGAACCCCAAAGTTGTTTTCCTTTTTCATGGAGTCAACAATTAAAGATTTGGCAAATTTCACACAGCATTCTGCATTTCTATCGTCTGGTGAAACCTGGCAGCACTAGGCTTATGTTCCTGAATAGCAGTAATAGCTGATCATAAGGGACCATAGCCACCTTTGGCTAAGGTGTAACTGTCCAGTTGGTAACGGCCCCCATTATATCCTGCAGTTTACTACTGATGTTGTACCCATTGCTATTGATCAGGAAGCTGGCTTTCTTATTCCCCTTTTACTCTAAAACTCTGTAATGAGGATAGTGAAAACTACAACAGGAGTGCTATGCATTTCAAGAAAAAAAAAACTCAAATATTTTTGTTTCTGTAAGTAGAAATATTTTCAAGCATTTAATAAGGTTAGGTAAATAAGGTTTATGTATGTTAAAATATCATATTCAACGGCAATGCTCATATAACGTCATAGTCAGCTGCTAGTTAATGAGGGAGTTTAAGTTTCAAACTTCAGTAGCTCCCATACTACTCTTAAGTTTGGCCTTAGTTAATGTTACATTTAGGAAGCTTCTCCTCAGAAGCCCTTGTCAGGGTTCCTTTCCAGAACTGCCGAAGCTGCCCAGCAGTCTGTTTTTAGATCTCATTACTGCTTTCTGTCTGCCCCTTTGAAATGGATGCTCTGAATCTCTCTTCTCCTGGGTGGAGTTGAGAATCTGTTTCATATAGCACTTGTACCAAAATTGCAGGCTAGATAGAATGAATCATGTACTCCACTCATTCAACTCCTCTTGGTCAAATATCTGCTGTTACCACTATTGTTATAGGTCTGAGAACAATGAACAATATAGATCCAGTTATTCTCAGCACACAGCTTACATTGAAGAGAGAGAAATGGATAATAGAGATACAAGCAGTTAATATGTAACATACTGTTAGGGAAAGAGTTTGAAGAAAAATAGGCTAAGGAGATAGATGGTAGAGATGGAGTGGGGGAGCTACTTTTGTGTGTCATCACCTTAAAGGAAGCAATTTTTGAACTGATAACTAAATGAGGCCACAGAGAAAGCCTTGGAACAGGCTGGAGAAAAGTATGACCAATGCGGAACAACAGCAGGAGCCAAAATCCGGGAGGGCAAGCATGCTGGAAGTTCAGGTACAGCAAGAACTACAATAGGTGTGGCAGGCCCAGGCCAGGTCATGTAGGGGCTTGTAGGGCATTAAATGAACATGACTGGAGTCTTTTCCAGAGGAGAATTTCAGGTCTAATTTACCATATCGAACCTAAGTTCCAGCTTCTGAGATCACCTCCTCTTAGGACTAGAGGTCAGATGGAGCAAAACTCTTACATGTGAGTACTGATTGACTTTGATAATGGCCATCTAATTGATATTAACCAACAGAACCATTAGATTTTGTCCACAATTTTGGTTTTTATATCATGTTAGTGTCAAGGTGAAAAATAAGAAACATAAAAATGACAGATCAAAACAGTAAATATTATGGCAACAGCTCCTCTCTGAAAACAAATAGGGTAGATATTGTGGACTTAGCTTCATTCAATGATCAAATTTAACACGTTGGATACTAATTTTCTGCAGATATATATCTATATCTATAGCTGTCTCTCTATATGTATATAATTTTATTTTCTCAGTGGATAGCAAATGCACTTTAAACAACTGGAGCTTTAAATGTTTTGAGAAAGAGATCTCAGTTGATGCTGGGAGCCATTAGCCAAGTAGCTATGACAATTTCCTTGCCAGCGTACCCCATGTTGCTTAGTGGAAGGACTCGTGGAAATAGGACATTTTGCAGTGACATTGCATGTAGGTGACCTTGCTCAAGGACCAGGGCGGATCCGGGTTTAGGGTGTTCCCGGTTTAGGATAATCGGATTTAGGGCGTTCCCGGTTTAGGTTCCAGGTTTAAGGTTTAAGATTATTCCTGCTGGGAATAGGGCGTATCCTGCTGCCTGAGTTCCCCTTGAGTTCTCACGGGATTCAGACTGTATTTTTTGGGAGACAGAAGCCCAGTGGGGGTGGATTTGGGCAGAGAACGTGGATTTCCCCAGAACGTGATTGTAGACGGCTGGTGTGAGTTCGGGAATAAAGAGTTGCTGTTTGAATCTACAAGCTGTGTGGTGGCTCGTGATTGTGTGCCCAGCCAGACTGCGGCATTTGTGCCCAGCCAGACTGCGGCAAGTTATTACTAAAATAGAGTAACCATTTTTATTAACTTGGTTCATTCTCTATATATTTTGTTTTGTTCTGTTTTAGTGCCCAGGAGGAGCATTTACGCCCAACATGCGAACCACCAAGGAGTTCCCTGATGATGTTGTCACTTTCATTCGGAACCATCCTCTGATGTACAATTCCATCTACCCAATCCACAGGCGGCCTTTGATTGTCCGCATAGGCACTGACTACAAGTATACGAAGATCGCTGTGGACCGAGTGAATGCTGCGGATGGTAGATACCATGTCCTGTTTCTTGGAACCGGTAAGTAGTGGAGCTCAAGCCATACTTCAAGAGACGTACAGTAATAGAGGCAATAGGTTAACACCATGGTATTAAAACTAGAAAGACTCCAGTGCTTACTTTTGTCTGGCCTTTAGTGAGGTATTTAATCTCTCTATGCCTTGGTTTCCACATCTGGAAATGGAGCCAATAAAATGAATTAACTTAGAGAGTTGTGAGGAACTAAAAGAGTTGATATGTACAGCATCTATAATAGTTCCTAGCAATATTAAGGTGAAATGTAGAAGTAGTGAATTAGGGCAGGAGGAAATTTTAAGTGTGGATATGTATTCCTCTGAATTAAAGCCAACTCTGTGACTTCTCAATCAGTAGGTAGGGTCATTTTCGAAAAGTACTGAGGATGATATGTAACATGGTTTATACAATACTTGGAAGTGAATTTAACTCAGGCTTTTTTGAAAATATTAGTATTGTGATTTTATTTTTTATTTTTAATTTTTTTTATATATGTCAGCAGAACGCACATTATAATTCTTATTACACATACAGAGCACAATTTTTCATATCTATGTATACACAGTACATTCACACCAATTCATGTCCTCATACATGTACTTTGGATAATAATGATCGCCACATTTCACCATCATAAATAACCCCATACCCCCTCCCTTCCCCTCCAACCCCTCTGCCCTATCTAGAGTTCGTCTATTCCTCCCATGCTCCTGCTCTCTATCCCACTATGAATTAGCCTCCTTATATCAAAGAAAACATTTGGCATTTGTTTTTTGGGGGGATTGGCTAACTTCACTTAGCATTATCTTCTCTAACTCCATCCATTTACCTGAAAATGTCATGATTTTATTCTCTTTTATTGCTGAGTAATATTCCATTGTGTATATATGCTACATTTTTTCAACCATTCATCTATTGAAGGGCATCTAGTTTAGTTTCACAGTTTAGCTATTGTGAATTGTGCTGCTATAAATATTGATGTGGCTGTGTCCCTGTAGTATGCTGCTTTTAAGTCCCTTGGGTATAGACTGAGGAGAGGGATAGCGGGGTCAAATGGTGGTTCCATTCTCAATTTTCCAAGAGATCTCCATATGGCTTTTCATATTGGCTGCACCAATTTGCAGTCCCACCAGATGTGTGTGAGGGTACCTTTTCCCCCCACATCCTCGCCACACTTATTGTTGTTTGTATGCATAATAGCTGCCATTCTGACTGCAGTGAGATGAAATCTTAAAGTGGTTTTGATTTGCATTTCTCTAATTACTAGTGATGATGAACATTTTTCATGGTTTGTTGATTGATTGTACATTGTCTTCTGAGAAGTGTCTCTTCAGGACTTTGGCCCATTTATCGATTGGGATATATATATATATTTTTTAGCTTTTTGAGTTTTTTATATACCCTAGTGATTAGTGCTCTTTCTGATGTATGATGTATGATGTATGATTTGCTCCCAAGATGTAGGCTCTCTATTCACCTCACAGATTGTTTCTTTTGCTGAGAAGAAACTTTTAATTTGAGTCCATCCCATTTACAGATTCTTGATTTTAATTCTTGTGCTACAGGAATCTTATTAAGAAAGTTGGGGCCAATCCAACATGATGGAGATTAGGGCCTACTTTTTCTTCAATTAGACACAGGGTCTCTGGTTGTATACCTAAGTCCTTGATCCATTTTGAGTTGATTTTGGTGCATGGGGAGAGAGAGGGGTTTAATTTCATTTTGTTGCATATGGATTTCCAGCTGTTGAAGAGGCTATCTTTTCTCCAATGCATATTCTTGGCATCTTTGTCTAATATAAGATAATTGTAGTTTTGTGGGTTAGTCTCTGTGTCCTCTATTCTGTATCATTGGTCTACCAGTCTGTTTTGGTGCCAATACCATGCTGTTTTTGTTACTATTGCTCTGTAGTATAGTTTAAGGTCTGGTATAGTAATGCCACATGCTTTACTCTCCCTGCTAAGGATTGCTTGTGATTTTAATACATCCACAAATTCTAATTTGTCAAATCAACAGGAGTGAAAGTACTATTGTTCAGAGATTTAACATGATATGTAATAATGAGCAGTAAATGTTTTATAAGAGTGATTTTCAAAGTGTGATCCTCACATTAGAAAAATCATGATAAATGAGAACTTTTTCAAAATACAAATTTTCAGGCCACACCTCAGGAATTCTAAGACTCAGCCATCTGCATTTTAACAAACCCTTGTGGTAATTCTGATGGACCCTAAAGTTTGAGAACCACTACACCAAGGAAACAACCTCAGTTTGCTGGTCAGTCAGTGATTAAAAATATATTTCTATGCATGGCTTATTTCATTTTATGTGTCTTCTAGGTTCATCCATGTTGTCACAGATGATAGAATTTCACACATTCCTAATCTACCTTATAGGCCAGGATAGAATCTCATCACCTGTCTTATTGTAATATTGGAACTATTCCAAGAAATATGCTAGTTTCTCTTCCAGTATAAGAAATAGATACAAAATGTATCTGTAAAAATCATTATAAAATATCACAGTTATGGAAGATACATTCTGAATTTAAAAATTAATTATTCAGGTGCAGTGACACACGTGTAATCCCACAGGGAGGCTGAGGCAGGAGGATTGCAAGTTCAAGGCCAACTTCAGCAACCTAACCAGGCCCTAGGCAACTTAGCAAGACTCTGACTCAAAAAATAAAAAGGACTGGGGACTTAACTCAGTGGATTCAGTCCCTAATAACAAACAAACAAACAAACAAAAAAAGGGTGACCTAAACTCTGACTTCAGTTTTTAAATTTGGTTACTTTTTCTTGGATAAACGAAAGTTTCAAAGTGTTCTTTACTTATTACATTCTTTTTCTATCACTTTTTATTCTTATACCTAAAATCCCAGATTTGAGTCTTTTATCCTCATATAATTTCAACTTGAAATTTCAGAAACCAAGAATCTTCTAAAATGTGTTTTTTGATGTCCTCTCTCATGCTTAATTATACCTGAGGTTTCATTGGTCCCCTCTTTGCTTGCTCAACAGCTAAGGAATAATCCCCCTTACCCAGACTACTGATGTCTCACTCTACTCTCAAGTTTTACTCCTACTACCCTGCCACCTCCATGACCTTTGGTACCAATTAAATCCTTAATCACTTTATTCTCCACTTTATTCTCCACTGAATCTTGGCTTAGAAACCTTGTGCCCTGATATAACATGAGATGTATATCTCATCTACTGCTGTCTCTACCTAATTGCTGATTTTGTGTCTTGAATATTCTTATAATAAGAAAATGCAGTCTTCCAACCAATGTGATATCTCTCACCTCTTTGCATTGTTTGGCATTATAGAATCTCTCTTTGCCTATTGCTTAAGCCTTATATTACTACATAAATCCCAAATTCCCTGGCTGCACCTTCTCCATTAGCTGGCTTCCTCCTGCTCATACTTGTGTGTATATCCAGAGGTTGTGTCCCTGGTCCTCTTCTTTTTATATATTCCTTGGGCATCTCATTTATTCATTTAGCTTCTATTATCTATTCTGTGCAAACAAATCCAAAATGTGTGTCATTAGTCCTTGCCATTTTCTAAGCTCAACATTTGAATTTACAATTTACTGGTAGATAACACACATTGTGTAAGCCATTAACATTGCAAACATCATGCTTCAAACTCAATTTATCTTCTTCTAAGACTTTCTAATCAGCACTTAATCCATTCTCCCATTTTGGTATTCACAACTGCACTTTCCTCTCAAGTTTTCTCTCTCTCCTTGGTATCTCCCTCTCTCTCTCTTTCTAGATATATCACAGAACCTGGTTAACTCAATAAATATTTGTCAAGATAAAATAGAAATCATAACTATATTCATTGTTACCTAGGAAATATAAGGAATTCATGAATACCCCTGAAAGCTAATCTTCACTTGCATATAAGCTACATTCTCCAAAAATGTAGTCACCAAGTAAATTGCTTTTAGACTCAGCTCAGTTCATCCAATATGGAATTTGCAATTTTAAAAAATATTCTTTCCTGAAGCAAAGTGGTAATTGCATTTTACCTCTCCCTAATGTCTTGTATTACCTAGAAAAGAAGATTGTTTTTTTTTGTTTTTTACTTTTGAAGCCTGTCTTAAAGGTGGACTTTGATGCCACAGTTGGATTGCTTTTTTTCATAAAATCTACATAAAATATGTAGGTTTCAAGGATGGAATGTTGAAGCCTTTTAAATTTTCAGCAATGTTTATTCAAATAGAAGACAGTAAGAAACATGCTTTTGCACAAATTCTTTGGCTTTTCTTACCACATAAGTTTCTGGCACCTTTATATAGATTTTTTTTATGTTGGTATTTAAACATTTGTGTCATTTTCAAAAACAGTATTTAGGCATATGTTTTCAATTGTAGTGGGAAGCCATGCTAATGATTACTTGCAAAGCCTCATGAGTGTCTTGGGAATTTTATCCTAATAGGAAAGTGCGTGCCATGACAATGCCTCTGCCAACAGCATCTTTCTGAGAGATGGTAACTCACTTAACCATTGATCCTTTCCATATTGTCATGTCAGACTGCACTCTAATTTTAAAACAGTGATTTCAGTTAACCTGAAACTCTACCACCAAATATATTGATATAAAATATATGCTGTCCAAGTAGTTCTTGGTTTGCTGGTGAGATTTCTTCCAAAAAGAATTCTCTGTCCTTGCCTGTCACTAAAAGGGAAACTTTTAGTCTTTTCTGAAATGGCTTTTGGAAGAATAATAGATCATCATCCCAGGATTTCTTAGCTTTATGTGTTTAAATGGAAGAATAAAGCATTTCTTGGGTGTTGCCAAATTCCCAAGTACAAGAGAGCCCTCCAGCTGTTATAAATAAATGGTGATGCCCCGATATGGCCATCATGTAGGAAGCTTCTATTCCAACATCCCTTTTGTACTATCATGAGACATTCAGAAGAATTCTGTGAAAGCATCAGTAGTCAAGGAAGATGCCACAGGAAAAACTTGTGTGACAGATCATTGGAATGTAAGTAGGATATGAATATTATGAATGATTTTGAAGCTCACACGGTTTCCATGGTAGTTGTGTAGGCTGGATGGCTTGTAAATGTTACAATTTGCTCAATACCATTATAGTGTATAACTGTGGCTGAGTCTGAGATGCTGGTAACCTGGATTTACACTCTCATCTGACTGTCTCAGATTGTTTTCCGTGTGCTGCCAGATGCCAAGCCAAAAAAAAAAAAGTGAGTGGGGAAAAAGAAGGAAGGGAGGGAGCTTTGTTCCTTAACTCTTATGAATGGCATTGCCCATTCACTTACATAATTTCTGTGACTGCTTTGTGCTACCATAGCAGAATTGGGTAGTTGGCCACAAGAGACCTTTAGCCGGCAAAGCCTAAAATATACACTGCTTGGCCTTGTACAGAAAAAAAAAAAAAAAAAAACACTTTACTGACCTCTGTTTTGGTTGATAGTTGTAATATTTTAGGAAAATAAACCTTCTTAAAGAAGCTATTTTTGAATATGTAGTGGTAACACAGGGTTTCATAATGTTTCACAAAATAAACATTTGTTGTTTTATCTTGAATTAAATTTTTTTTGTTTTACTAAAATTCAAATTAGAAGCTAAATATACTTAATTATTTTCTCACTCTTTCCTGCTACTACTTCAAGAAAGATCACAGGTTGAAAATATACATATACATATATATATATATATATATATATATATATATATATATATATATATATGCTTTATTTTATTCTGTAATATTTGTTAAATTTCTTATTTTTTCCTTTCTTTCACTCTGCCTTTCCTCCTTTTTTTTTTTTTTTTATCTTTAGAAAGGGCTATAAAGCAGCAGGCAAGAGCTCTCATAGGATTAGCATTTCTATTTTAACTCTGCCACCTACTATTTAACATCCAGGCCATTTGTTCAGAGCAGACAGTATTGCACTGTCAAGAGGTTTTTGCCCATTTTCCTTTTGCTTCTGGAGTTATGAAAATATTTAAGCGTCTGGGTCAGGTTCAGACACATTCTGTCAAATTTATATTTTTAGCACTATATATGAATCAGAATGACATGTAGCTTTTGATGAAAGAGTGAGAATACTCTTGTGAATGAGTGTTAAAGGTTTAGGATGATTTAGTATCATTATGATTTTTTAATGTAGGGTCAACATGTATGGTATTCTGCCAAAAGTCTTATATTGTATATGCTGTTTCAAGCTTCTTATTAGCTTCCGTTTAACTGGGTGAAGATTCAGTTGGAACGCTGGCTCCAGTAAGCCTTTTGAAAGTGTTGAGTTTTGAAGTGTGTGCCACATATGTGACTAAAGCTTTAAAAAGCTTGCCTTGCAGCATTAGAGGATAACTAGCTTCCTAGTAACTTGTGGTTCTGGCAGTGCAGCTCTTAAAATCACACAGTTAATGAACTGCAGAGCCAGGAATTCTGATTTTTAAAGAACTCCCTAAGATGCTCCATGTACAATTTGATAGCTAGAGGAGTAGTTCATTTGAGTTTGGGGAATATATATATATATATATATATATATATATATATATATATACTGTCAGTTGGAACCTTTGCATGACTGTCAGTCTAAGGATGATGTCTAGATGTCCCCTTCAATTAGGAGTAAGGGGAAAATCTCTTTTTAAGTCACTGTTTTTTAATAACATTGCAGGTCACTGCTTTCCAAAGCAGAATCTGGAAACTTCTGAGTTTACCATGGACTCTGCAGGGATTTTCACAGCAGGCAGTACTAGTGGAATAGAGTGAAATGATGGCTGAATTGACAGGAGAAAAATGATAAATCATGGTGTCATGACTGCTTGATCATGCAGAAGAGTAACAAAGAGGGATATGTGAAAAAAGAAAAAAATGGAGAAGGAGGAGGTGGAGGAGGAGGAGGAGAAAGGAAGGTAGGAGGGAAAGAAGGAAAGAGAGAGCCCATAGAGTGAAAGCTAGTCCAGAGACAAATGTTCTCATTTAAATTTGACCTTAAAAACTTAATTTAATTAAGTATCTGATTACTCCCTGAAAAATTGTTTCAAAAAACAAATTTTTTTCCTTTTATGCCACTCCTCAGAGATCTTTTCTTTCAAGAACAGTAAAATCTCAACATGATGGTTTTTAGTATTCCTACACTGCTCAGATTATCCACTTATGTTTTATTATTCTTATAATGTAATAAAGTATACTTTTTCAGCTTGTGAATTTTGGGTGTGGGATACTAAAATAATGCTAACTTTTGGAGGTATAAGAATGATCTCTTCCAACACTTTGTAAGTACTCTACCAAGTGCTATAAGAATGTGGAGTGGGCTGGGTGGTGGGTGGTACTGGTGCTTTTCTCCAATGCTGTAAAGACAGTACCTAGAGGAGTCCATCACTCAATAAGGAAGATTTGAATGAATGTGTGAATGATTTGCACCTACTGTCCTCCACTGCATTCTGATAGACTTAAGGTCACATAGACATGTGATAAATGATACTGCTGCAATACAAATCAGTCTAATTTCACAGTTTAAACATGTATCCTCTTCATATACTACCTCACTTGCCATCACTGCTTTACAGGCTTTTTCCATTAATGATTTTACTTCATTTCTGTTTCTCATTTTACAATGAATAAGCTGTTCATCACCTATGTCAAGATACACTTCTGATGTGGTGACATGCAGCATTTGCATTGGCATTCCTTAGTTTGAATGATACCCTTCACCTAACCCATCTACATGTTGTCAACAAGTCTTGTATGTTAACAAAATGCATCTTGTAAGATTAAAGAGAAGATTTGGACAGACTTTTCCTTGAAACACACTAGAGAGGGAACTGAAGCTGGTAGGATGTGGCTGGAGGAGGTGAGTCATGGGGGCATGAGTTTGGGGTTTTGTTTTGTGCGGTGAGGAAAATCTCTCTCTCTCTCTGCTTCTTGGTGACATATTCCCAGCTGATTTCCTCCATCACACCCTTCTACCGTGATGTTCTGCCTCATCTTGAGCTCCAAGGATTGGAGCCAGCTGTCTATAGACTGAGACCTCTGAAACCATAAACCCTCAAATAAACTTTTTCTCCTCTAATTGTTCTTGTTGGGCCTTTTGGTCACAGCAGTGAAAAAGCTAACTAAAACAGATGAATCACTGAGTTTTTGCACATTACAATTTATCCTAAAAAGGGGCTTGAATCTGTGTCCAAAATTTCTTACATTTTCACCAAAACACACATAAAACTCTTTTGTCATGCCTATGTTTATTTAGTTGATAGATTTGGAGGATTTCAGAAGATCCTGCAAGGACATAGTGCCTCTTAGCAGGAGAGATGCAAAGATTTGCTCTGTGACATTGGCTCATTTTCTATACAATCACATATTTCTCTAGATGACTTCAGGACAAGTATAGTGAAATCTCTTGCCTGTGTGTTGCCTCTATTTAACCCTGTATTCACATGAATGTAAGACAATTTTCTAGCCTGAAGAGACTAATTTATGAAGTCTATTGTCTGTGTGTCAAGAATAAATAGCCACACTATGTTTCTGTTCTTGATGTGCTGCCAAGTTTCCCTGAGGTTGACTTGGCAGCTTTTGTCCCTACAAGAAGAACTCTCAGCCTCCTGCACAGCCAGACCAGGCCTTCTCTGTGACTGCCCGTAGGAGGTCTATAGCTGTCAGTTGTACTCGTGGTTTATGTGGAAAGCCAGCTTTTTTTTTTTTTTTTTTTTGAACTGGGAAGAGTTCAAATTCTAGGAAATGGAAGGAAATGTTTCATTTTAGAATGTGAAATGTGTAAATTGGAACAAAAAGAAACTGGAGGTTTTGAGGTAAGTCTGTGGCATTAGAATCATATGCATTTTACATTTCATAGTTGTATGCTTATTTTTCTTATTCATTAATGTGGTAACAGAATAACAACCCCTACCCCTGAATTTATTTTCTACCACCTAATTTTCTGAATCTGTAGACATGTTATTTTACTTGGCAAAAGGGACTTGCAAATATGTTTAATGGTATTGACTTTGAGATAAGGAGATTTTTCAGAATTGTCTGCATGTGCAGTCAAATCACATGATGTTTTGCAACCAACAGGAGATGCGACATTGCAAAACATGTTAGAGAAATGGGACTTTGCTGGACTTGGAGATACAGGAAGGGAATCAAAACCAAGGAAAGTAGGTAGTCTTGAAGCTGGAAAAGACAAAGAAGCAAATTCTCCCCAGAATACCCAGAAAATTATGCAATCTCTCCAAACTTTGATGCTAGTTCATTGAGATCTGTGTTGGATTTCAAATTCGCATTGTTTGAAAACAAAATCGATGATAATCTGTTTAATACAACTAGCTTTTAAATTTTAGCTTAATTGATGTTTTCTAAAGAATTTTTAAAATAAAGATTAATCAATTATGTGTTTTAAAGATTTGGTGAAAGCCTTTACTGATTAGTGCAAAATGTGATTTCTTTCATCTGTTTCACAATTAGAATGGAATATGATGGTTATGTGTCACAATCATGCTATTGATATTTCATTGGAGTTTATTGAGCCTATTGGATGCCAGGGCTTATGAAATATAAAGAAGAATCGCAATATCACTTTCCTGTATGGATCTTGCATCCCAGTGAAGGAGACAAGTCAATTTGATTCAATAAATATCTATTGAGCCTTGGAGTGGTTGCCTGACATATTTTAGACAGTTTTCTATTATTGCATAACAAATTGCCACATTATTATTAACTTGCAACCACACAGCTTTATCATATTGCAGTCTCCACAGATGTGGCTAAGCTGACCTCTCTTTTCATAGTCTCACAGGTAGCAGTCTGTGTAGGCTAGGCTGCATTTCTTCCTGGAGTTCAGTGTCCTCCTCCAAACCCACATGGTTTTTGGCAAAATTCAGTTTCTTGCTGTCACAGAAATGAGGCCATTGGCTCCTTAAGACCACCCACAGTTCCTTTCCACATGGATGTATTCATTGGCGATTCAAAACTGACTGCTTCTTTAATGCTGGCAGAATTTCTTCCTTCAATATGTTGACATGGGGTCTCACACAATGTGGAATAATTGTGGTATTGACATACCATCACCTTTTTTTTTTTTTTCTTTTTGGTATCTGGAATTAACCCAGGAGTGCTTAACCATTGAGTCACATCCCCAATCCTTTTTTTTTTTTTTTTTTTTTGGAGACAGGGCCTTGTTAAGTTGTTGAGAATAGCCTTGAACTTGTGATCTTCCTATCTACACCTCCCAAGCTGCTAGGATTACAGGTGTTAGCCACTGCATTTGGCCACCTTTGCAGTTTTTCTGTTGGTTGGAAGCAAGCCACATGTTCTACCTGCACACAAGAGGAGGAGTTATACAGGCTGTGACTCATTAGGGTCACTCTAGAGTATGACTGACAGTGCCCACGCACATTTTAAACAAACCAATTTGGCAATGATGTGGAGGATATATTAAATCAAAACAGGAAAGAAGACTTTTGTATGTCATAGGCATGAAATGATGAGTTCTGTGACAGGATATGGGAATAGAAAGTTGAGAGGGATTTTCTGGTTCAAGAACTATGTAGGAGGAGGAAAGTACTAAATGATAGCAGATTCAATTGTGGCTTGATTTATGAATGTACAGTTTTGTAAATAGGTAGAAATAAATGTCATTGGCTGATCAAGGTAATAGAAAATCGGCAAATAGATTTGGACAGTAATGAATTCCTATTTGAACGACACGCCTATTCTTTCCTTTGACCTATTATGTATCAAAGACTGAACTGATCACCTAAAATTCATCATTAACACCTCAAAACAACCCAGTGATATGAAATTATTATCCCTGTTTTACAGTTGTATAAACTAAGACTTTGCAACATTAAATTGCCTGCTTGGAACTGTGAAGCCATTGGAAATAAGTAATTAAATTCAAGCCCTACTCTGTCTCACATTGGGTTGAAGATTTGTTGGACTCTCCAGTAGATAAGTCAAAGAGGGTGTCATTGCAGATACTCTTCAGCAGAGAGGGTGCTAGAGATCAGAGATACAACAAAGGTGATAGCTGAAACCCCTGGCAGTGCTGACCTCACACTAGGAGGCTAGGAAGAGATGGACTTAACTCTGAGAGCTCAGTTAAGGGAGAGAAAATGAAGAGTATTTTCCAAAAAGATGGACAGGGAGTGATCATGAAAATAGTCAAAGAATAAAAGAAAGTAACTTCATGGTGACATTGAGAAAAGACAGTAGCAGGCAGCAAGAAGCAGCTGTCAGGATCATCAGATGTGGCCTGATCCTATCTGAGTGTTCTTGTAACATGCTACTTTCCTCACTATTCTGTTCTCTGAGACACTAGTAACATTGAGAATCCCATTCCACATGGAAATAGAGATCTGAATAGACAGAAGTCAGAAGGTTCTAACTAAAATTCTAATAAACGGTGGTTTGGGAGATAGTCAGAAAGGGTAAATCATCTTTATCTGGGCACCCAGAAACATAGATGTTTCAGGATAATTTATGCAAGGGATTTAAACTTTGAAAACTAATGAAGAGAGGTCTGTTTTATGATAAAAATGGTTCGGGGAAATAGGTTAATCAGTGATCATATAATTCAATAATCTTGGATGAGTAATTCTTTCCCCAAACAGTGATGAATAAATAGAAAGTGTTACCCCACTTTGCATGTTTGGAAATTTAGTTGTAGTAGCCTGTATAGGATCAGGAAAGTCTTGCAGAGTATACCTGCATTATTCAAGGTAAGTTGATTTGTTTAAAATGGAAAGCTAAATAAAAGCCTTGCTTAATGCAGTAGTGCAGTACAGAATCCTGAAATGTGTGTTATGTAGCTTTTATTAATAAAATCCTGAAACATAAATTGTAGTGACTGCTTAGACTCTGAGGATTGTTTAGCTATATCAACAGGAAATAATTGTAATAACCTATAAGGTAATGGATTATCACTTGAGGTGATACAATATCATAATGTTTTTCTTAAACCTCAGAAATAAAATGTTTCTAGAACAAGAATACACAAATATACTAATTTTAAACTTATTAAGCACTTTGATGTGTTAGAACAAGCAGATATTTTAAGGAGGACAGACACCACAGTTAAATAAAAGAATAAGCTCAAGTTTTAAAAGGGGACATTTTTTTCTGCTCCATATTTTTTGGTTGTGCCTCAACTAAATCAAAGCATAATTCAGGCACTCTTCATTATCTAATTACTAGTTCAGTAATATTATTGGTCTTCAGATTTTTTTTTGCAACTTCATCATAGAAGTCTACTTTTCAGTTAACTGGCCTAAAAGTAGAACTGAAACTTTCCATTGCAGTAAGGGTTATAAGCTTGTTTGTGTTTACCTGTAGAATTCTAGGTCAACATGTGCAAGCATAGTATGTAATTAAAATTTTCAGAGATTTTATTCATAATGACCATTTCTAATTTTGGTTGGGATTTCTCGAAAACCATGTTAAATACAGAATAAGTTGTTAGGATGAATTTTAATATTATTCTTTGGTAAACTGTAGGGTAAAATAGGGAGCATTTTGGTATTCAAAGGCCCTTGGCTAGAATACTGTCATCTATCATTTATCAGCTGCATGACCTTGAGCAAACATCTCTAAGCCTCCTTTCCCTATTTCCACCTATTTTATGGGGTTATTTTAAAAGGATAAATGAGATAGTGTCTGCAAAACTGAATGTACTGTTTAGTCATTAGTATGCATGTAATGGGTGCATAGAGACATATCATATATATTGTTCAATTAGTCAGCTTTTTCACTACTGTGACCAGAAGACCTGACATGAACAATTTTAAAGGAGGTTAGTGTATTTGGGGGCTCATGGTTTCAGTGGTTTCAGTCCATAGATGACCCACTCCATTGCTCTGGACCCCAAAGTGTGGTGGAAAATCATGGCAGAAGAGTGTAGTGGAGGAAAGTGGCTCAGGAAATGGCACCAGGAAGCAGAGAGAGCTCCACTCACCAAGAAAAAAAAAAACATATGCCCCATTCACTAGACATAAATAATGAGCAGAACATATAAATGCCTCTCCTTTCATACAGCTCCGGTTCCTGTAAGAGTAAACAGGCAATGAGCACTCTACATCTAAGTAGTTTACAGTGTTGCCCAAATTTGAGTAGAAACTCTACTAAGAGAACCTGAAAGCATAAAATAAAGAGAGAGAGAGAGAGAGAGAGAGAGAGAGAGAGAGAGAGAGAGAGAGAGAGAGAGAGAGAAATGAGGAAGAGAAAAAGGAGGTAGGGTGGGAGGAAGCAAGAAAACAAAGAGAACTTTAATGACAGATCATAGACCAATCTGGGGTAATTTTTGAAGGATTTCTTTTGTTTGTACATTATAAGTTAAAGTACAGCATTCATATAGAAGAAGAATAAATGGTAAGAGGCAAAGAACAGGAATAAGGAAATATAATTTCATACCATGCAGAGTAAAATTAATTATATTTTCTGTAGTTTTAAGGAAGGATCACATAGGCTTTCTCCTTTAATCTTGAGCAGACTTATCAGGTATACAAGGCAAATACAATATCCATATTTTATACAGTAAGAAGAAAGATTACAGGCCACAAGTGTTATCAAGTTTATACCATTTGCATCTCCAAAAAACAGGAGAAATGGCTATATGGATATCACTCATATATCTATTCAGCAGCAATGTAGAAATTGCTTTTTACTTGGATGGTATTGAGCAATTGTGTTCTGTTCCTGAGTGCAAACTGCTAAAAGAACCATTACCATACTCAGTCACCCACGTACCTGGAGTTCAGCTCATGGGGAGCAATTCTAATTAGCAGTAGCCCTTGCAATGTAAGTGCTGTCAGGAAAATATAATTGTGGTTTCCTGGATTAGTAGTTTAAGCAACTTGGCTTTTGATGATTTATATGCTACATTCTTAAAAACAAGAGCTTGATTTCAGTCTATAGATTGAACTATAACTATTCAATTGTTATTTTTCATTTTGCTGAAGTTGCATATACTTATTATAAAAAGGTAGATCGTAGATTTTCCTTAAAAAGAGGAAGAAAAACAATTGTAGTTTACATTTCCTCACTTGAAACCAGATGTTTTTCAGGATTTACAAGTTCTTGAATAAGAAAGGTAATGTGTGCCTCTACAAAATGCCTTTCAGAAGCTTGGACCACACCCCTAACAACACACAGTACCATGGGGCTGTTTCTACAGTGAAACAGCAACATCTTCAAACCCAGTGAAATAAATAAGGATCATAAATAGCTTAAAGTCAGCATAGGTCAGGATGTATGACCAAATTAGTTCAAGTCAGGACAGGTTTTGCCACCAAACAAACTAATTAAAAAAATTTGGGCGGGGGGGGTTAGATCTATGGATAAAAGATATTGAATGTGCCCACATTAAAAATAGAGAGCGATTTCCTATTAATATGCAGGTACTATACTATAAATACTGATTTTTAAAAAAATATTCTGCAAGATATCACAAATACCTCAGCCTGTTTTTTTAGGGAGGTACTTTTATTTTGCTGTCACTTAAGATTGTTGGAAGTGTTTTTTGTGTGTGTTTGTTATATTAAAAGGAAATTTGTTGGTTTACAAAACTGAAAAACACAGTGGTTTGGTGAGTTTTAGAAGTGATTTCATAAGGGCTCCAGCTTCTTTCTTTGGAATTAATCTCTGTCCTCTGTAGGAAGGAGTAGAGGACAGCTTTGTCCTTATGTCAGCTCTTATCATACTGGGAGATGTCTACAGCAATTTAAAAATGCATATTTGCAAACCAAACTGGAAAAGGATCATATCTGGATCTTGTTGTTCCTTCTTACAGATCTGAGTTTCCATTTTGTACTATTTAGCTACAGACTAAGACACCCTTTCAAGGTTGGGAGGTCTACAGGCAACACATTTTCATAGCTTTTATTAATCAAAAAAATGATTTTTGTCCCCTTCATTTAGAAAGAGTATTTTCCATAGATATGGAATTTTGAGTCTACTTTTTTCTTTCAACATTCAAAAATATCATTTCACTATCATCTACCTACCATCATTCATTTTTTTTCTCACAAAATGTCACCACTAGTTATGTTCTTTCTTTCTATGACCTAATATCTTTCCCCTTTCTATCTCCCATCCCCTCTCTTTCTCTTTCTCATTGATTTCAAGTTTTTTCCCTATTTTTTTATTTTCATAAATTTAAATATACTGTGCCAAAGTTTAGCTCTTTTTATATTTGCTCAACTTTATTCTCAGTAAATTCTTCTGTAATGCATCTTTTTCATCAGATTAGGAAAGTTTTCAATCATTATTTCTTTCAGTCTTCCCCAATTTCTCCCTAATCTCCTTTGAAACTCGAACTACACACCTGTGAGGCTATTTGATGATACCACACAGACCAGAAGACTCTGTTCACTTCATCTTTTTTTCTTCTTATTCCAATCAAATAAGTTCTTATTGATTTCATTGATGTTTTTTCCTTTCAATTCCAATTTCCCAATTTACTGTTTAGTTCACAGTTTTAATATGTTATCATGGGTATTTTTGGTTCTAAAATTTCTATTTTTAATTAAGTTTCTTTCTGTTAACTCATTAAGATTATATTTTCTTTTAGTTTTTAAACAATTTTCTTTTAATTATTTAATCATACTTATAATAGCTTTAGCTGCTTTGCCAAACCAAAAATCTGGAATGTCTTCTTATTTTTCTTGATGCTTGATCACATCTTCCTTTTTTATGCATAATGCTTTTTTTAATGAATGCTGAACATTACAGCAAGCACTTTATTAGCTGGTCACCGTTAACTAGTTTGGTCTCATTTCACTCTTTATTAGAATGCATATGCTCAAAGTCACTCCAATTTTGCAGGATTCCAGTCCAAATTCTTTCTTTCCATGTTTTCTTACATCTTGGTTATAGGTTCTATTAAGACAGGCCTGTACTGGGTCCTACTCTAGCATTTGGCATTTACGCTTAAAGACTCAACCTTTCTTGTATCAGTTGGATGCCAAAAGTTTTAACAGGGTGTTGATGGGATTTGAATGAGGCCAGAACTCCAACTTCACCCCACATTGCTTTCCCTGAAGAACTGCTGAATATGTAATTGATCTTTTCCCTTTACCCCATAGCAGGTACAATCTGTTAACACTTAGTGCTCTCAGCCTGCAAAAATATTGCCCCAAATAAGCCACAGACTCATAGGGTGTTTCCACATGGATTTTTGAAATCCCCTGCAGGACAGCAATCCCTCCCTCTCCCTGTCTCATACCATGGAATTTATTTCCTTCCGCTGCTCCAAATTTTCTTATCTACCTCCTGATCTCAGTGAGACCTTCATGCTATACTTAGACCTTAGCTCTCTGAGCCTCTATTGGAATTATTCCTAGGCAGAAAGTCAGTGATCATGAGGATTAACTTGTAAGTACTCTTTCTTTTAGTCTTGCACTGTCTGCTACCTATTATCTAAAAAGAATTGCTGCATTCAGTTTGGGCAGTGTTACAGTTGCTTACTACAAGAAAGTATCCTAGTGTCAATTACTCCATCACAGTTAATGGCCATATTGTCCTTTAGAAAGACTTTCCTTATGATATTTCTTTTTTCTTTTTTTTTTCCTTTTTGGTATTGGGGATTAAACCCAGAGTCATTTTACCACTGAGCCCCATCCACAGCCCTGCCGCAGACCGGCTGCAGCAAAATAACCGGGGGGTGATGAACAACTTGTGTACATTGATACAGCAGGAGTGGGAGCCGTTTATTGTAGGACAGGAGGGGTATATATACATTACACAGAGCTTATCTTAATTAACATAAACTAGATACAGCAGTCAACCAATAAAGAATCTCCACACTTAATGGCTCCCTGGCATTACTTCACAAACCACTCCCTCTGGCAAAATGCCAGGCGCCATCTTGACTTGTTTACAGACCCTAACACAGCCCTTTTTAAAATTTTTTATTTTGAGATTTTTTGTGATAGGGTCTCACTATATTATTTAGGGCCTCACTAGGTTGAGGCAGCTGTCTTCAACTTGTGGACTTCCTGCCTCAGTTTCCTGAGTCACATTGATTGTAGGCATATGTTATCATGCCCAACTTCCTTATGATATTTCTGTTGAAAGAAATTGAAATCTCTTTTCTTCTTAAATCAGTGTCAACAAACTATAGGGTTTATCATTCATTTTAATGTTTGCAGATTTAGTATTCCTTTTGTTATTTCATAAGTCATATATGTATATTTATTCATATAATATGTACACTCTGATTTTCAAAATATCTGAAACTACTATATTATAATTTTGAATGATTTTTATATTGTGTTTATTACATTGCAAATAAGTTACTTTATACATTAGAAATTGTAATAATTAGTGAAATTTATGCAAAAAAAGAAAATAACAATTAGCAAATTTATATTAAAAATACCAATTTGGTACCTTCCTCTTTGATAAATATACACATCTACCCCCCCCCCAAAAAAAAGAACTAGGTTTAAAATAATTATATATTTCTCAATATTTAAGCAGACATATGTTTTTCTGTAAAGCTTATTAATATGCAACTTTTCCAAAAATTCTAGTCTGTGATCTACCATGGGAATCAGCATCTGTATTTTTAGTAAGCTCTCTAGGTGACTTTGAGTGAGGTAATGTGAAAGCCACACTTGGAGAAACTATTTGTATAATTCAACATGGCTTGAGGTGCTAAGAAGTTAAGTGAAATTAATGGCATCAGCAAACGAACTTGAAAGTCACTGAATACTTTATTTTCCTTACAATGCAGAAAAGCATTTTAACCTTTCTAAAAAAGATTCTGCAGCAAAGAAGCCTATTGAACTTATGTGAACCCAGTATTTTCAAATTTATATGACCCTACAAACTATAGCATCAATACACTTTGGAAGATGCTGATTAGATATCTTTTATTGGCCCTGCCTTTGGAGGACCTCCCCTGAAATAGAGACACTTAGGATGCCTTTGGTGACCAGCTGGGGCTCTAACTGCCCCAGGGCTGATGTAAAAGGTGTCAACATCAGAGCTCCTCAATTACCTATTCAAGGCTCCCTGTGTGAAACTTACTGAATGTTAAGAAATGGTAATAAATGGCCTCATTTAGAAACTCCAATGCATTTCTTTTGTAACAGGGTCAACAGGAGTAGAATTACCCCCTCTTACAAGTAGATTCAGTACACTACTAAAAAAAGATTCAGTTTTATTTTCAAATTTTAAAAATTACTATTAAAGCAATGTATCAACAGTATGGTAACCTATCAAGCAAATGACAGCTATTTAGAATGGATATTTTAACACAAAATAAAACAGCCATTTGTTTAAATCTTATCATAAAAGCTAACTGTGTAAGATATATCTAGTCATACTTCATACCTAAAGAGCTTTCATTCGCCAGAGATTTTGTCAGCTCTTTTTTTTAATCTTTAAAATGTTTATTTTAATAATTGAAATACCATAAAATTATAATAAAGGAAGAGTTGCATTTAACAAGTATGAATTATCTTTTACAATTCTCGGTTTAATTAATAAATACTAGAATTGATTATCTGATAAAACTGCTATTTGAAAGTCATACAATGGGCTAGCTACCTAGGATGGCATCTAGGGACACTATGGAAAAGAGAGAAAAATTAGGAAGTATATGGCATCTTTACTGAAGTGAATAAGGCTGCTTCTCACGTAGTATAAATTAATATTAATTGCTAACTCCTAGAATTACATCTGGCTGCATAATTGTAGGGCGGTGCAAAATGAAAATTCAGGGTCCTTTGTTAAAAAGGTATTAATACTTTCAAAGAGGCAAAAGTGCATTAAATCAAACATGCAGCTCTTCTGAGCACAGGAGCTTCTGTGACTGTGCAGGGCACACACCTGTGAGGCTAGTCTGGACTATAGAGCTTTGATAGGTCAGTCAATCTGAGAAAGGGACAAACTGGATCTGATTAAGGAGGCAGTGTTTTCCTAAATCCAAAGGCAAGCGGCAGTTTGGCCCATCAGTTTCCAGGGTAACCCTCCAAGGACTGTAGTTTAAATGCATCCCAGGAGATAGATATACAATGATTATTCAAATGACCTGCTGAGTAATGAGCTATGTTTGATCATTTGTTTGAGACAGCCAACACCTACTGTGCTGTAAATGCATGCTGATCTCTTGGAGACAGAGAAAAGTTGTAAGGATTATTACTCTAATCCCTTGTATTAAAAAGAAAGAAAAAAAAAACTAGGTAGTATAAAATAAATAAGACAGAAAAGAAGCTTGTCCAGGGAGTTTTCTCTAAATATTTAATGAAAGGAAATGAAATTAAAATCACTAATGCAAATTGATAAGTCAACTATGCTATATTTGTGGGAAAATGCACATGATGCAGATCACTTCTAGGATTCGTTCTGCTTACTCACATATCAATGCTTTCATGTACTCAGGGATTTATTATCTGTACACTATAAATGAGGAAATTGAGGGTTAGTAAAAGAAAGTGACACCAGCAATGTCAAAAGCTTAGTAAGCAGACAACTGGATCTAAAAAAATAACTTGCACTTATGGAGGGTACAATCTGTAGCATTAACATTTTAGGCAATTTCTGTATATTATTCATTTAATTAGGACTTCTTCAAATGGAAGTGAACACACATTTTATGAGTTGAAAATTCTTCCCTTTGGGACACCCAGAAAGCAGCCCCAGACTGAGTTAAATTTGTGCTAAAATGATGTCAGAAATTATTTCTTCTTCTTTCAGTTCTGCTTTCCTCTGCATCACTAGTTTTCAAATGGCATCTCTTCATGTAGTAGCAAGTGTGGCTTCACTTCCTCCAGATGTGCAGGGCTTTCAGTCTCTCCCATACAAAGAAACTCCCACTTACCTAATTCCCAGAAAGAGATACCCCTGAATTGTTTCTATGCTTAATTCTGTGTGAATTCCAGAGGCAAGGGTGTGTCTC
Source organism: Marmota monax (assembly GCF_021218885.2). Lineage (NCBI taxonomy): Eukaryota > Metazoa > Chordata > Mammalia > Rodentia > Sciuridae > Marmota > Marmota monax. The sequence goes on from NW_026694038.1 coordinate 4,070,114, forward strand.
CTGGAGCTCAAGGTGTTGTTGCCAAAAAAAGGAGACATGATTCTGGGAAGGCTCTAGGAACATATATAACAGATATCTGTTATTACCTACATTTTACACACAAGGCAAGCCAGGCTTCAGGAAGAAGGGACTTTGCTTCATTGTAACTATATTGTAGTCATGTCCTTTTCCCAAGTGGATGAGAGCAATATCCCAATTCTACAGAGCAATAAAAAAAGATTTATAGTTATGAGGACATCCAAAGAATACCATTCTCACCACCTCTAGAAGTAAGACATTTGATGACTGTATTATCATCTTCAAACGAAAGGGTACAGAGATGGCTTTATGTAGACATAAGTAATGGGGAGTTTTATGGCCATTCTGGAATGCATATCTCACAATGACTAACATTTTAATGGGAACACACTTACTACTCAAAAAACCATAAATTCTAGACTGTGAACTTGTGAGTACTATGCTTATTTATCTTTGCATCTATACTATCTGACTCACTTAAGGCATTCAATAATTTCTTGTTGAGTCAGTGAGTAAAAATGGATGGATGATAACTCAAGTCTACTTATGTTTTAGTAGTGAATAATACAACCTAAGGATGTCATTAAAGTATTTTCTATATAGGGAATTCATCATTACAAGCAACATAAAAACTATTCAAAATAACAGAAAAGCAATAAATAAAAGTGATATTCTACCTTCTCTACCTTTTATTGTGAATGAGTCAAAAAGGGTTTTCATTATCTTTTAATAGCTCATTTTATAGTTTTTCTTTGCAAAATATTTTATGAATGGTAAGAATATAGTATCTTTAATGTGACTCCTTCCAGAAGAAAATGATAACATATAAAGTTTTATTCTCATAATAAGTTAAACATTAAGTGAACAAAATTTAGCACTTGCTAATTCTTTTTTTTTCAGTGTTTTTTTTTCTTTTTTTTTAACTGACAAGTAAAAACTGTATATTTTTGATGTTCTGTATGATGTTTTGATATATGTATATATTATGGAATGGCAAATCAAGATAATCACTCAGTTCTTTTCAGAGCTGGTAGTTCTATCTTTGAAAACCATTGCAATTGGGATAAACTTTTGGGCAATTTTCTTTGAAACTATGCTTATACCCAGCTTCTGTTCAATCTCTACCCAAGAAAGAAGTCATTGCTGTCATGGAGAATGGTAGCAATCCTTATGAACAGCAGCAAGAGACCCTAAAACTCCTCTTTTTTAAAAGAATGTGACATTTATGATAACATGACCTGAAGCAAAGATATTGTACCCCATCCCCAATAATTCATTCAAGAAGTATTCCACAGGGCGGTGGTGGTGGGGGGGGGGGCTGTATGTACATACACCCACACACAATAGCAAACAAATCTTGATGTAGCTGTCACAATTCCATCTTTTTTTTTGATTAGTGTTTTTGATTTGTTTTGCTTTTTTGGTATGTTATATTCCCCTCGATGTCTGCTCTGCTCATTGTAATGGATTGTTTATAGAAAGTGAGGAGTACTCCCAGCCACATTGATCCATTTTCAGTTGTGATGTATCTCTGCACAGCACCCCCAAGAGCTTCCCCACTTCCAATACATTACTTATCTTCCTAAAAGACAGGGACAATTCTAAGGCAGCTGCTCAATGAATCAGAAATTTCAGAGATTTAAAATTATTCCTGGTGCCTTCAAAGCTTTGCAAGTGATGTTTTTTAGTATAAATGGTGGATTTTAAACTATAGAATGAGCTTTTAAACTTCTAAGATCATGCACTCATATGCTGAACCCTCACAGGTTTTAGAGATTATTCTGGAAACCTCTTTCTGTCTCACATTTTTCTGTGTAATCTTGTAGTTTAGTAAGTTTTTATATTTTTAGTTTCCACCATTTTATTTATTTTTTATTGGGGGGGTACCGGGATTGAAATCAGGGGCACTCAGCCACTGAGCCACATCCTCAGCCCTATTTTGTATTTTATTTAGAAGCAGGGTCTCACTGAGTTGCTTAGCACCTCACTGTTGCTGAGGCTGGGTTTGAACTCCTGCTTCAGTCTCCCAAGCCACTGGGATTAAAGGCATGCACCACCACACCCAGCTGTTTCCACCATTTTAATGTTGAGTTTTCTATTAAGATTTTTTTTTTTTTAGTCTTTCAATAAAGTTCGTAAAGAATAGACTGTAAACATAAAATGGGATCTTTTGTGTCAGGGTGACTCTTGCCTGTGGACTAGAAGCCAATCTGAGATGGGAGATTTGAGATTTGTAGTATTAATCACTAAATGATTCTTAGTTATAAAGTACTATATTATTTAGTTCAACTCTTCTTATCAATATTTTTAACAGAATTAAAAAGTGCTGCATTATCTGTTGATAATAATACATATCTATAAATCATGAATTCACAGTGATAATTTGAAAGAGTAATAACTTGATGTTTATGATGCAGCTCATTAAGTTTTAATGGAAATATATTTTTACTTCACCACATTACTCACAACTTTAATCTCACATGACTAAATCACAAACAGATTTTTATAGAACTAAATTCACGTGCTTGGAAGTGTACCATAATAGTAGGTGTGTAAAATGTTTATGTGATTATATGAAATTATCTCAATTGTAAATTTTGATCTAAGTAACATTTTCTGTACCCATTACACTTATTTAGGCATCAGTGTTTTTGTCAGTCTCTAGGAAATGTGAGTAAATTTTGTGTTTGCTTTAGTTGGTTTTGCTCATCTAGCTTCACAATTTCACCCGCATTTTAAAACATCGAAAATTTTTTTTCCAAAAGATAAGTGAATTTGTGGAAACAGTATGATTATCCTATATGTAGGTATTCACACCTGAATAAAGTTGTAGTTACATTTCTATTTAGAACCTTAGTTTGAAACGTGAGCGAAACTTTTTACCATGTCTAAACATACAGCTACAGATCAAATGTCAATTTTCTAGTACTAGTAATTTATTAAATTATTAATATAAGTATTTGTTTATAGAAATCTTTCTTCAGATAATGAAGTCATTATGTTCCCTTACTAACAAAATGGCTTTAGCATTTGGAGAAGCAAGTAATATTCTTAAGGACCAAACTTAAAGTTATACATTATGTTTCAAGAATATATAGTTTGTTTAGAACTGTAGATTACAGTCATTTGGACATTCTTACCTTCTGTCATAGTTTTTCCTATACCCAATTATGTGCAGGATATAATATGTTCATACTAGTTCCTTTTGAATGTTATGTAATCTCAATTTAACTATATGAGATTTGGAATAAATTCCATGTAGTTGCTCAACCTTCAATATATTTTTGATGACCAAGTACATAAATAATAAGTTCTAAGCCAGTAGTCTTATGTCTAAATACCTTTCTTTCCCCTAAAAAAACCCATTATAACATGTCATTTTTTTTTTCTGTTTTTAATTTAGATCGGGGGACTGTACAGAAGGTGGTGGTCCTTCCCAATAACACCTCCACCAGTGGCGAGCTCATTCTGGAGGAGCTGGAAGTCTTTAAGGTCTGATCATCACTTCTGTTAATCTCAGAACATGCAAGAAAAATGCAATTCTTTAATCTTACAGCCACTTGAGAGGAAAAAAATATTTTATAAAAGATCAAATAAATGAATGTCATAAATTTTTCAGGGTAGGAAAACATCAGATAAAATGAGAAATATAGAACAAATATTTTTGTGAAGTATTTTCTTACACTTCAAGTTATCTTAACATAGAAGGATTCTTTTTTTTTTTTTTTTTTCCCCAGCTGTCATCACAACTAGAAGAATTTTGGTCATCATTATTTTTAAAAAATGAGTTCTTGTGGTCAAGGTCTACAAGGCTTGGCCATGAAAGAGCTTTTATCATTTTCTTCACAAGCCACTGAAACACAAATGCTTTCACATTATTGATTGTTAGATAAACTTTCTCGTATTTTTGTGACCAGTAAGTTCAAGAAAAACTGCTTTTTCTCTTGATTTATTGCTTTTAATTCAAATGTCACTCTTTTTTAAACATTGTTGCACTTTGCTTCTTAATGTTCTATCATCTGAATTTGAGATTTTATTGTTTTATTCTAGTTTTCCTTGAACTTGGGATTTAAAAAAAGTAGAAGAATAACAGAAAAAAAAAAAAGGAAAGGTACATAGGGGGAAGTATAGTTCTTTAAGATCTCACCTGGTTGGGGGAAAGGACCTTGTTCTGTTCTTTTTTATCTTTGGACCTGGCTAGCCCTTTTCTCCTTATGGTATCAGCCATTGGAGTTAAAGTGGTCTTTCTTATCTATATTTGGAAAGGTGGGAAAAGAACAGAAGAAGGATTCATTAGAATAGCAAAGCAACTGTGGAGTGGATTCAATCCTGCTGCAGACCTTTATTTCAGCTAAACCAACTAAGAAACAAAGGCTCAGGAAATCAAAAAGATCACAGTCAACCTATGACTGAGTAGAAGCAGCCCTTCAGAAATCTGAGAAGCAAAATATTCCTAATCTAATGAATTGCGTGGCTGGGTTGAGTGAGTTTTAGAAAGTCATGACTCATTGGTACACATGCCCATGGTCACTAAAAATGCTGAATTGTAAGTATATAAATGGTTAAGATATAATGCTTAGATTTTGCTAATGTTAGGTTTTGCTAATAAATTTTTAAAATAAAGAAATACAAAAAAAAAAAAAGAATCAAGTGAAATGAAGATGTGAGAAACTCTGCCAGATTTCTCGGCATGTTATGAAATTTAGAGTTTAATGCCCGGCTCTTTGGCATTGGATTCTTCAGGTAACTATATTAAAATTGTACTCATAAAATAATATCACCTGTATCTGTTCAGTTTTTCCAAATTGATTGTTTCACTAGATTAACCCAAGTTGCATTATGTAGACAGTTTTGTCTTTTTGTCTCATACAATGTAGTAGAGACAACTTGACTAGCCAATATAATATAATGTACCCTACTCTGGAGTTTTCTGAAGATAACATAGATGCCATATTGTTGCACTTAATTTAAAACACTTAAATGTCTTGTATTTAATCAGTAAATGTTAATTGAGTTTAACACAAACCCAAACATATCTGTATGGAAAAGTCTTAAAGAAATGTGAGTGATTCTATCAAGTGAGAAGTACTTATGGTCTGTTATGTGAATTATGCTGTTGTTATCATCAGGAAGAATAAACTCTCAGGGGAAAATCAGAATCAGTCAGAATGCATGTGGGGGACATCAGCCCAAGAGAGCCACTAAAACATATTTGAACTTTCATACTGACACGTGTGCCGGTGATTCATATGGCTAAATCAAGAGATACAGTTACCAAATACACTAACTGTCATCAAAATGGTGTTCTTGTCACATTTTCTTGATGGAGGTAAAAATAATTGGGTTTTGTGATATACCATTTGGGGTATGTAAGGAAATAATGTTATTTAAATTGAAAAAACAAATCCTAAGTCTAATGGTCACACTGATATACTGCAGAAACATCAATGTAACTTTTAAAAACCTGATACTTTGTTTTTATATGATGAAGAATCATAATCTTTTATTTTTATTATTATTGTTTTTTAGAAGTAGAATTTGATGATTTTTTTATTAGTTACACATGACAGTACAATGATCTTGACATTTCATACATTTGAATCAAATGGGGTATAATTTCTCATTTTTCTGATTGTACAGGTTGCAGAATCACATTGGTCATACAGTCACCTATATACATACAGCAATAATAATGTCTATTTTATTCTGCTGCCCTACCTATCCCCTCTTCTCCTCCCCTCCCCTCCCATCATTTCTCTCTACCCATTCTAATGTGACACACTTTTTTTCCCCCTCACATCATCATACTTGTATTCTGTATAACGATGAGGGTCTCCTTCCATCTTCCGTGCAATTTCCCTTCTTCCTTCTTTTCCCTCCCACCTCTCTTCCCTATTTAGTGGTAATCTTCTTCTCATGTTCTTCCTCCCTATCCCATTTTGAGTCACCCCCTTTATATCAGAGAAGACATTCAGCATTTGTTTTTTAGGGATTGACTAACTTCACTTAGCATAATCTGCTCTAATGCCATCCATTTCCCTGCAAATGCCGTGATCTTGTTATTTTTTAGTGCTGAGTAATATTCCATTGTGTATAAATGCCACATTTTTTAATCCATTCATCTATTGAAAGGCATCTAGGTTGGTTCCACAGTCTAGCTATTGTGAATTGTGCTGCTATAAACATTGATGTGGCTGTGTCCCTGTAGTATGCTCTTTTTAGGTCTTTTGGGTATAGTCCAAGAAGGGGAATAGCTGGGTCAAATGGTGGTTCCATTCCCAGCTTTCCAAGGAATCTCCATACTGCTTTCCAAATTGGCTACACCAATTTGCAGTCCCACCAGCAATGTACAAGAGTACCCTTTTCCCCACATTCTTGCCAGCACTTGTTGTTGTTTGACTTCATAATGGCTGCCATTCTTAAAGGAGTGAGATGGTATCTTAGAGTAGTTTTAATTTGCATTTCTTTGATTGCTAGAGAAGGTGAGCATTTTTTCATGTATTTGTTGATTGATTGTATATCTTCTTCTGAGAAGTATCTGTTCAGGTCCTTGGTTCATTTGTTGATTGGGTTGTTTATTTTTTGTTGTTTAACTTTTTGAGTTCTTTGTATACTCTAGACATTAGAGCTCTATCTGATGTGGGAGGGGTAAAAATTTGTTCCCAGGATGTAGGCTCCCTATTTACCTCACATATTATTTCTCTTGCTGAGAAAAAACTTTTTAGTTTGAAATTGTCCCATTTGTTGATTCTTGGTTTTAACTCTTGTGCTATAGGTGTCTTAGTAAGGAATTTGGGGACTGCCCCCACATGATGGAGATTAGGGCCAACTTATTTTAATACTTTTTTTTTTAATTTAAACTTCTCCGTATTTTCTGAAAATCAGTTTCGGTTCCCTAAGCTTAAGTTTAAGGTATGACTATTAGTAGTTGCCTACATGGCTATAAGCAGCAACCCTTTGTGGTGTGTGTGTGTGTGTGTGTGTGTGTTTATAAAGGACAATCAAAGATTAATGCAATTGAGAGTTAAAGATGTCACTATTACTTTTTCTAAGTGTTTGTAAATGCTTGTAACTCCAGGAAGCACAAAAATTTGGGTTACTTTAGATTTTGAGAGCTTGCAACCATTTAAATTACCCAAATAAATCTTTAAGGTCTCCATCAGGTTATGAGAAATTTAACTTTAAGTTTAAAAGGACTAATAATGTTTATTAAGTAAAGTTATGAATAGAGTGACATTCAAAAGACTTACTATTTCAGAAAATTCTTATGTTCTTTCACTCATTCACACTTACCAAAAGAAACTCTTTGCTAACAACATTCCTTTGTTTTCAACAATGAGAATTAATTAGTATGGTTCAGCCTAATACATCTTTCCAAAACACTTTTGGCAGGCAAACAATAGTGTCTTATGCAGGGTACTATGGAGAAGTCAGATGAGGTGCACAGCCTCCCCACCCATGTACCCAGATCCAATTCATATGCAATGTTTCAAGATACACTTTTCTTGATTACCTCAAGTTTTTCAAACTTTTCCATTTTCTAATGCCTATAATGATAAATGTGTTATAATTACTATTTTTTTTTTACAATTTAGGCATGCATTATATGACAAAGCCATTTCTAGTCCCAAAAGAGAAATGTACTTTATTGAAAAATATATACATGTAGTGAAAAATAATGAGATTTTTGAGTTTTTATGAAAAATTTAATGTAAATGTGTTTTAAGGATCACATGAGAAACTAACATGATGTTTTCTATTCTTTTAGAATCATGTTCCCATAACAACAATGAAAATCTCATCCAAAAAGGTAAAAAAATAAATCAGTTTGGTGTTGTTTGCATACTAAGCTATTTTGCCATTATGAAAAATACATTTTATAATTCCTGAGAAACTAGTTTTACTATTAACAAAATAAATGATACTAGTTAAAGTATATCATAAAATCACCTTTATTTTGATGTGGAATTTAAAAGGGTTATTTTTATGGAAATTTACAATCTGTGATTGTAAGACTGAATTTGTTTATTTTTGTATAAAAGTTCATCAGAGCAGAACATATGTACAGAAAGATAGTCCAACATTTTGTATATCTTATATTCTCAAATATTACAGTGTGTAAAGCCAACTAAAATAAAAAATAATCTTTTTGAAGGAAGAACTTAGCATAATGTTTGAGCTACTATAATATCACAGCATTCTCAGGGGCTTGGAATGAGTAATCAGTCCACTTTTGAGTGCCTACTGCTGTCACATGCTTGAAATGTGCAGTGCATTCTCTAAGGGTTATTTTTAAGGAAATATTATTTCCTAGGGCTTATACATGTCTAAAAAAATTGAATGTCTCAAAACTAAGGTCTCAGGATTATAGGAAGAAATGTTTGACTATGGTTATCAGAAATCTTCTAATTAATTTGTTTTTTCCTTCAGAGGCAAACATATGGTGATCTACATGTACAAAATACACACCTGTGTAGCACCCAAAGTTGTTATTGTAAAAGTTCTAAGAGGGCAGAATAGTGTGGTCAGAATGGAATAAGTTTCAGAGTGGAGTTGTGATGCTTTGGAATCCCAAGCTGACTGTAAATTTTGGACAAATCATTTAATTTCTCTGTCCTAGGTTTCTACATCTGTAAGGTAATGCCTTACTCCACAAAGGATTTGATTTATATAAATTGTCCAAAATAATGTGAGTCCTCAGCAAATGCTATCTGTCAAAGCCTGCGACTTATTTTTCTTGGAATCCAGAATAAAGATTTTATGTGTTTGCACAACTGATTACATAATTTTAGTGGTCTTTGCCACATTTGGTCTGTTAGAGATGATGGAGTATTGCATAGTTAGTCTTGCATTCTTTTCACTTAACTAAACTTTATGAGAAAAAATAAATAAGGTACAAGGGAGCTAAAGATCTCATCTGTAAAAATGTTTGTGTGGTGCATAGCAAACATTTTCCCAAGTAACAAGAAGCCATTTGTCATTTTGTCTAATGTCCTAGGGTGCTGATCCCAAGTCAGAATTGTCTTTGAAGTCTGCAGGGAACCCCTTTGTTTACAGCAATATAATGCAAAGAGAAAATATAGAAGCAAAATTCAAAATGGATACAAAACCATTTGTGTGGCATCTCAGTCTTACATGAAATTACAGGTTTCAACTTATTTGTAGTTCTCATAGTACATTGGTTTCCAATGTCTTATATTGTAGATAGTTGAAAACATCTCATTACAACAGTTAGATACAAGGCAGGGGTGCTTATTTGACTTTTTAGAATTCATTTGCATAACAGCTTACTGCATTATTTATTCAAGTGAGAAGACTGAAAATGTGAAGGACATTTTATATATGTTTAAATACCATGAATTTGCTACCTTTCCTGATAGTCAATCTATTTCATTATTCATTTTATGACATTATTTTCAATTATTTTTGTACTTCAAATAACAGAAAATAATTGGATTAATAAAAAGTGAATTATCTAGGATGAAACTATGTGCATTCTTTTCTTAGCTAAACTAATGTGCTTTAAACATTTTAATGAAGCTGGTACATTCACTATATAATTAATTTACTCAATAAACATTTGTTTCAAATGTTCGTGGACAGATGTTTATTGTTAAAATATCCAGTTATGTTCTTGTAATTTGAACATTTAAATGGCAATCAATCAATTTTAGCACAATTTCAAAAAAATCAATCTATCTGAATAAAATAATTATATTAGATATAATAGAATGAGGTATAATTTAAATGATTTAGTAGAATTGAAAATTTCTGTTGATTTGTATTTTCCTGCTACTACAATTAATTAACATTCATTGAACACTTACAAGAGACAAACTGTTCCAAACATTTTATGTGTTGGGAGCCCCTACAACATTTATGTCTTGCAAAAACTATGGGCCAAGTACTGGATTATCCCAATTTCAACAATAAGAAAACTGCGATTCAGAAAAGTTACATAGTGTGTTTGTGGCTGAGCTGAGATTGGGACCCAGGGAGTCTGCCCTACAGAGCTTTTAGAGCCTGGTCAACCAATACGTTCAATTCTTAAAAGTGTATGTATATATGGGAGATGCTCCCTTACATCTACATCTGTTCAAGTTCCAGCTTAGAGATTCTGTGCTGACTTGAATTATATTCTATCTGTCATTTGGAAAAGAAGGAGTGTCACTTAGATGCTCTTTCCATCGACTTCTGAGAACATTTTTATGCACAGATAAAGGCACTGGAGTTGTACGCTCTTGACACCCCACAAATGAGGGAGGATAAAATATTTATTCAAATTTCCCTGAGGTGAGGTAGGTTACTGGGTCATGCAGAAAGTCTAAGATATGTTTAAATGTAAATGCTGACATTCTCCCAAATAATTTTAAAATAGTTTTAATGAGTACTGTGGTACTTTTGAAGACATTTTTCTTCATTCCATCTAATATTTACTATCTGCTATTTTTCTTCTAAACTTTAAATGTCCTTTATTTTTTTTTATTTTCTGTTAAAGTACCCTTTCTTTTAAACCGGACATTTAAAAATTTTCGAAGTAATGTGTTGCCAGACTTGAAAAATGAGAATACTTCCTTGTGCTTTGCTGAGAGCATTCAGAGAAAAGAAAACACTGTAATTTAAATCTACAATATGTTAGCTCACATCTGAGTGAACAATGAATCCCAATGTCTAAAATACATTACCGTTGTACATGGTGCTCTGAGCTTTTCTTTTTTAAGCAGGAAAGTGGTAATGGTATAGGCATATTAACATAAGAAAATTCTATTTATTTTGGCTTATATCCTTCTGTGCTTTGCTTCTCATTTTTAGTCTGTTTCTAAATGAATGCAAGGGTTTCTGGGCATACATTATAATGTATTCCTGCTGAAAGTCTTCTAACTTCCACATCTGAAATAAATCACCATCATTCCTCTTACAGCAACAATTGTACGTGAGCTCCAATGAAGGGATTTCCCAAGTGTCCTTGCATCGCTGCCACATCTATGGGACAGCCTGTGCTGACTGCTGTCTGGCAAGGGACCCCTACTGTGCCTGGGATGGCCACTCTTGCTCTAGATTCTACCCAACTGGGAAGCGGTGAGCACCTAACATTCAACTTAAAATCGATGTCACCAAGAGTACAGAAGTGCTCCATGTTGTTAGAACCACTTGTATTGCTGTTTTCTTAAAAAATGACACTAAGAACAGCAGCTATGTTCAGCACCACAAATGGTGTTTAAATGAAGAAAATCCCATGCTTTAATAACTTGAGATTCTCCTTCAAATCTCCTCTGCAAATGTCATCTCCCCAGGACCCATCAAATAGTTCAGAAAGTACTTATTTTTAATTTTAATTGATATCTTCCTTTGTCCTATATGTTTCAGTATATCCTTTAATCATAGGGTTTCCCTACATCCCCTAATTACCTTAAAATCAAATGTTTGTTCTCTAAGAAACATAAATTAATTGGATTAATGAAAAACATATATTATAAAAAATGAAACGAGTCATGTTCTTTAAGCTCCAGAACATTGTGCCAGCAAAGTACCCTGATTTGCTTTATAAACCTTGATAACCATGCTCTTCCCCTTTGAGTAGTGAATGCATGACTACTGATTAGATTAAGAGAGAAAAGCATTAGCAGATACCTTTAATCTGGGGAAGACATAAGCAAGAAACAATGCATCAATTTGCATCAAGTTGGAAGGGACTGACTACCAGTTGATAAATAGATAATATAACAAAGAACAAGCAGATTTCAGGACCAGCCAAGGTAACAGCTATTTTCAACCATCCTGTGATATGAATTCCAATAGATGATAGGGACAAGAAGGAACAAATAACAAGAGGGAACAAATAACACCAATCACAAATACCAATGATCTTTTGAGTAAAGCGCAGGAGTGATGGTGTTTTATGGCTCTAATTCCTTGTAACAAATAAATTCCTATATGGATAGATTAAAATAACACTATGGAAGTACTTTCATATATCAAGAGTAGTTTGCTCCTTTTCACTAGTTCAACAAATATTTATCACTGGACAAATATTTTTCAAATATGTTTCTAGAAGTTGGGCATGTAACATGCAAAAAAAGCAACACAAAGACAAAAAATCTTTGAGTTCAGGTATAAAATATTCCAAAGGGAGAAAACAGACAACAAATGAATAAATAAAAACTTCTAATCTATCAAATAAGAATAAAGTCTAAGTATTTAAAAAGGCAGAGAAGGTAGGTAGAACATATGAGAAGCAGTGGTTTGGGACATTAGTGGGTAGCCAGGTAGGGTCTCACTGGGGTCATAGTCCTTGGACAAGACTTGAACACAGTGAGGATTGGCCCTGAGGCCTTATCTGAAAGAATAATGTTCCAGGAGTATACCGCGATTGTAAGAGGAACAGCACCAAAACTAAGGAGACTACCCTGAAATGAGAAAAAGGAATTAGGAAATGAGTCATGATACAAGATGATGGAGGACTTTATAAGTAGTTGAAAGGATTTCATTTATAATGAAACGTAAAATGTCAGGGTATTTGAGCACATAATGATATTATTTGAATTATGGTTTATAAATGTCACTGGATGGGTTTGAATTGAATGGGAGCCCTGAAACAGGAAGAGATGGGGATGGGGAATGGGAGTGCAAGCTGGAAAATAGGAAGCTACTGTATTTACCCAGGTGCAATAGAACGGTGCCTTGGATAGGGATGATAGAGTGATAGCTGGTAAAATTGGTCTGACTTTATATCCTCAGAGAATCTGTAAATGTATTAGATATGGGAGGTTAGAAAATAAAGGAGTCAAAAACAATCCAAGTTCTCAGAACTGAGCATAAGGACATATGTAGGTGTCATTTCCTGAGAAAGGGGAGACTATGAGAGGAGCAGGTTTGTGGGGAGAAAGATGCTGTAAGTTAATGGTGTCCATCACACACTCAAGGGATGTTGAGTGGGTATTTAGAAACATGAATCTGGCACTGTGTAGTGGCCCAACCTGGATCATTTGAGAGTCTTCTGTGTTTGAAAGCAGCGATATAAAGAGAAAGCCCACTCTTTAAACCACAGTCTGTCATATCTCTGTTCAAAGACTTTATGTTCCTCTGTCATTTTAGGACATATTCATTAGATCGGTAACTTCTTTTGATTTCTGAATCAAATTCCAGGACCTCATTATCAGGCAATCTTTTATACCTACACTAGGCTGGAGAGACAGTACCTGGACACAAAATATGAGGGAAGCAAATTCCAAATGTAATCTCAAATTTAAAAATGGCCACTTTTCTGTTGGTATTTTTCAATCATATATGCTTTGCACTCCCAAATATAATAGCAATGATATTTTAAACTTATCACCATAACTAAGCACTCTAAAGGCAACAAATTTCTCTTGGTAAGGAACTCTAATAATTGACATCTTAAACTCCTGGAATGCAAACTTCAGTCTGTCTCTTTGGTGCTGAAGAAAGCTGAAGCATTGCCCTTTCCAAGGAAGATTGTTGTGAGGACTGTAAGTTGAATCTTACCATAGTCCTGCACATGTCATGTGAAGGAAATAGATCAGCACTTCTCTCCTGCAAAGACATTTCTTTTGACCGGCAACTGTTTTTATTTAGCAAACAGAATATTTCTCAAGTAAAATTTCACACCATGTATGGATTATAACTTCTGTTTCAGTTTTTTTTTTTGTATTTTAGAAATTTCTATGAAATATATTCATATATTCTTTCACCTGTTTCAACCTGTTATTTTTCTGAGACGGATAAACACTGACTACAAATTGTCCTCCTACCATCACAAATTATGAACTCAATCATGTCTTTTTGAAAAGCAAAGAACTGAAGCTATCTTACATTCTTACTGTTCCAGTATTATAGTTGGTATTAAGCCATGTGTCATGGGATAAGAAAGCAATAATCACTTAAAGAACTATCTAGATCTCTCTGGCAGTGTCTTAATTCTATTATAAAGAGCCCAGAAAATTCAATCAATATATGCATATTAACATTTTTCTGTCTAACCTGTAACATCTTAAATATTTGTGCATTTGTATCAAATATTTCACTTGAGTGTCTAATATTATTTACTCTGATTTCAGATATATCATTAGAAAATTTAAGATACAATTACCAACTCAATCTTCAAGTAAATATCTTTTCTATACAAGAAGAGAATTATTTCATTGTTTATCCAAATAAATTGACTATAATGACTCATGCCGATCACATCATATAAGTCAAGCCATGATAGTGTTTTCTGTTTGGAATTTGAAACTGTAAATTCAGATTATTCAGCTTGAGAGTTTATATACTCTCAATGAGTAACCCATTACATAGTGGTGATCACAGAACAATAAATTTAAAGATTGTGAATGCCATTATTTGTCTAGAAGACTAAAAATGACCAGGTCAGCCACAAGAACCTCCAGTGGTGTTCATATGATCACTTTCAAGTGGGCTGGTAGTAAATAATGTTGCAACTTCAAAATGTATTTTTTTTTAATTTCTAAATTGACTACTTTATTATGTAGCTTTACTTATTATATAAAAATTTCTGACACAAGCAAATCATAAATTACCTTACAGCTTTGATGGAAGTCAAAATGTCATAGCCCAGGCTCTGGGTCAGGCCCTGTGTTGGGTGATGGGAGTGCACATGGAATAAGGGACATATCTCTAGCCAGGAAGCAGAGAGTTGGATGGGGCCAGGCTTGCTCCTTATAAGAACTTCATCACATGAAATATAGGGGTTGCAGGAGAACTACATGATCTAAGGACTAATACTAGGCCCCACCTCTCAAATATTCCACAAAACCTCCCTATTCTACTATTCTTTTTTTTTAAATTTTTTATTGTTGACTGTTTAAAACATTACATAGTTCTTGATATATCATATTTCACACTTTGATTCAAGTGGGTTATGAGCTCCCATTTTTACCCCATATACAGATTGCAAAGCAGTAAAACTGCACATGAGTTATATTTATTGCCATAAGAGTTCCTAACACTACCATTATTTTATGTGTATGTCTATATAGAAATATAAAATTGTAGAAGGAATGGGCACCCTTTTTGAGAAAGGAATACTTTAATGATACAAAAGTATATATATATATATATTTCCATAAAGAGATGTATACAATATGTTGAGTACATAAAATATTAACTATTTCTGTAATCTTAAAATGAGGTGTTACATTATTAATGACTTTGAGATAATTTTGCTATGTCAGTTTAATAACTACACTGATTTTAATATTTCTGTTCATCTTGCTGAGTATTTTACTTTCGAAGATAAAAATGTTAATAAAGATTAACATATAATCCCATTAAGTGATATTCTCATTCATGCATAATTTTCATCAGTGTCAGGAAGCATTCACACATTTAAAAAGTACCCTTTCTTCTTACTTACGGCAATGTTCTTACCCACAATGCCTTACTCAGGAGATTTCAGTTGTTATATTTTGCTTTTTACAATGTGTAATACAATTGAAACTAGTATACTCAGCGAATCTAAGAATTATGAAATTAAATAATTAAAATGCAAATAACTTAAAACTTTTAAATAGCAACAATTTATGAAGACAATAGCTAAATTTTTAAAATGCTTGAATGAGTAACATGTCACTACTTAATGCAAAGAGTGAACTTTGGGTTCTGGATAAACTTTTTAAAAAACCCATAAAGGATATTTTGGGAACACCTAGGAAAATTTCAATATACAATGTGCATTAGATGATGCTAAATAAATTTTGATATTTTTAGTATTATAATCCTCCACAGGAAGATTACTTAGAAGATATGTGCTAAATTATGTGAAAGTGCAACATGCTACAATTTATTTTCTATAGGTTTTTATATATGTGCATACACAGCATATGTTTGTATATCAGAGAGAATTAAATTGATGTGGCAAATACAATAATATGTGAATCTAGGCATCTGAGTATTCATTATACTCATATTTTCAGTGGTTTTTTTTTTTTGGTACAACTGAAATTTTTCAAAATAAAAAAGTTGAGGGAGAGTCTTAGAAAATAAAAAATGTTATTTACCCTTATATTAAATGTTAGTGTTTTATTGCCATATCACTTGTTTGAGAAAAGTTTTAATATATCTTTAAAGTGTTGACCTTTGTAAGAAAAGTATATTATGCCCTTCATAAAAGGAAAATAGCAGTGAGTTTATGCCTTGAAGGAAACATTTTAGAAAATTTTGAATGAATGACCCTAAAATAAAAGTTTATATGCTCAATTATGAAACCTAGTATTAACCCAGATAATGCATATAAAAGAAAACTCATAGCCATTCCACCACAAATGGTAGATGAGGAGGGATAGAATTTATTTAGATTGAAAAGTAAGGATTAGTACTCATCCAAACATTGATGTATTAAATGAGACATATCAGATACCTGCATCAGCTAATCAAGCATTTTTAATAAAATCTAAGGCAATCAAAAGTTTGTAAAATAAAAATGAAATATTTAGAACGTGGTACAATTGCAAAGATAATTTTAAGTCACTTTTGACACATTTCTGCACCTACAGGAGGAGCCGAAGGCAAGATGTGAGACATGGAAATCCACTGACTCAATGCAGAGGATTTAACCTAAAAGGTATTTAAAGTGAACAATGGTCAAACTTGGTAAATAAATCAGTATTTCACATCATATTTCAGTAAGGGGAACAATGCATTAGGTCCAGGCCTTTCATTTTAAGGAAAGTCAGTTCCCATTCATGACAGCAGTTGTTAACAGTGTTCAGAACAATGGCAGTGGAGGTGTGGGTAAATATTGAGGATGATTTGTATCAGAACCTGAGTTTAGTACTTATCTTACTCAGTGTTCAAAAACTATACCAAAGTAGAATCTGTTGTTATCCCTGCTTTATGAAGATTCTGTTCATGTTTCAACTACCACGTGATTATGTTAAATGCTTTGCCTAATTTAATACTATTTGTAAAAGTGCAAAAATACTATAACCCATGTTTTATAATTGAGTAAAACAAAGGAATAGAGAGATGGAGTAACTTGCTTCAGTAGAGGTGAAGTCAGGATTTTACTCCTGTTCCTCTGATTCCAAGGACCATGTTTTCAGCCATTGCATTTAACTGGAGCCATGCTATAGTTTCTGCCCTTTTCCTGTGCTCCTGAATTTTCTCCATCCCATACTGAATATGAGTTTTGGGGAGGGACAAGCCTAGTTTTAGTATGGCCTCATAACTCACAGCCTCAGTTTGCTCAGCTGAGAACAAACAAACTGACAACAATGTTGTGATAAGAAAGCCTACAAAGTGATGTTAAGTACGACCTTGGTGTAGGTTATTTCCTGAGCAAACCTTGATTCCCTCACCAACATAGCCTTGATTAACTTTTCTCTCTTTTTCTTGACATTGAACAGAATTGGTAAACACTATATACTTGTTTGCCTGTTAAGTGATCATCACCTCTGTTGGCTGCCATATTTAATCACAATTTTTCAGAGATCAGTATTGAAAAGTGTGCTCTAAATTCTGTTGTGTTCTTTCTTTTCTTTTTGCTCTTCAGCATATCGAAATGCAGCTGAAATTGTTCAGTACGGAGTAAAAAATAACACCACTTTTCTTGAGTGTGCCCCCAAGTCTCCACAGGCATCTATCAAGTGGTTGCTACAGAAAGACAAAGACAGGAGGAAAGAGGTGAGTAATGCAGCCCAGCAGCAATCAATCAGGGCTTTGCAAGAAACATTAAATCAGCATCCCTCAGTGAGATGCAGATCAAGTGAAAAAGGAAAGACATATGAACATCTTTTTATGTCATCTGGATGACAAGTGCCACCTTCTTTAAAATCCTTTGTCCTTAGAATTGATGGATTAATTAGAAAGCCTGTCTTTCTGCCTGCCCACCTCTCTAACACAGTGACTGAAACAAGAGCTTGGACACTAAGACAGTGGTGTTGATGCGAGGAAACATTTTTAAAAGAAGCAAAATGTGTTCAAATCCAGAAGCCAAGTTCTCACACAAATGCACCTTTGTGTGACTCACAAGATAAAAAATGGGCTTTAAAAATAGTTCAGTATTCCCTAACAATGAATTACACTAAACTATAACCTATGGTAAAGAGCACTTTTCTTTTCTGCAGTAATGTTTCCATCGATTTATTATTCATAACTCTTGTGATTCACTCAGGTGATATATGAAATCATTGTTTATGAGACCATTTCCTTTATTTAGTGATATGGAAAAAAAAAGTCCAAATTTTCAAATAAAAGGACACTTACTATAACATTTCACTGATTGAAAAGAACTCTTTTAAAATAGAGGCGTTGTAAAATGGCATACAGTGATATATTGTAAACAATGAATTCCGTAAAACTGATGTCATGTTGTTCTGACAAATGAAAAGAAGAAAAATGTATGTACATAAAAGCTTAGGGTAGTCTAAATTATACCATTGTTAGTGCACCAAAAAGTCTGATGGAGCCAAGGGGAGAATGGAGCCTCCTGCACTGGTGCATATTCTTCTGTTGTGGGGAAATTTACTTGTACATATGAAGTTAATTAAGGCTATGAAAAATGTATGTCCTCACAAGCTATAGAACAGGTATTGCATCTATTTTACTGAAATGCTAGTTTCCATACAGGCATATACTTTGCAGTTTTCAGACTTCCGTATCCAAAAGAGCTATGAGTAGCTTAGTGAATTCTGTATCCTGTATTACTGGAATATTAAACATAGACCAGTTACTGGAATATTAAACATAAGAGGACATTTAATTATCTGAAGATGCTCTAGATGTACTTAAGAGATCCTGCTTTCCCTGGAATTCTATAATAATTACAACTTTTTTAAATTAAAAATTATTTTGAGGTCTATTTTTTGCTGTAAAATGTGTCATCCAATAAGTCTTAGGATTTCTATAGTCTAATTAATATTAAATTATTTTGAATGGATATGGGAGTATAATCATAATTGCCTTGCAAAGTATCCTGGGTTAGAAATCACATGTGTAATGATGATTACCATATAGAAAGAGTTCATAGGCTAGGGCATGAACAGTCCTTCCAGAAAATGCCCTTATGAACATATACAAATTAGGTAACTAATTTTCAAACAAGTATTACCTAAAATGGATAAAAGATTTTTATTTTATTTAATAAAAAGTTCAATAGAATATTATACAAGTGAATATAATTTCTATGATTTAAAATCAATGTGTATATATATTTAATAGTACATTTAATATATACCACAGAAATTAATGATAAAATTTAAAATGGAATGTATGGTTTTAATTTATTTTATTTCAGAATGCTCAAGAATGTGGACTGAAATATTACTATTTTGTTTTATCTTTCAATTGCAAAACAAGAATAGAATAATTTAAGATTTTGATAAAAAGTAATCAATTTAATTAATAATTTAATAATCACGAAACCATTCATAATTTAAGCAGAGCCTAGTTCTACATATATCTAACTTAAATAAACCCTTAAGAACTTATTAAATTATCCTGATTCTTACTATTTCAGGCCAACACATGCTTACTTCTCACATTATTGATGTATAAAAATTGAACTCTTTTCAAGTAACAGAAATGATAAAAGCCCAAGAAGCAAAATTCTAATAGTTCATATTGAAAAGCATAAAGTAAGAACCAAACATCTTCTTCCACTTTAATGCTTATTTCTACTTTTCAGAGTATAAAAGGTTATAAAGAGTAATAGATTCACCCATTTTATTATATATTCCTCCAAATATGCTCTGTAGCCTAAAGTACACACACACACACACACACACACACACACACACTTCAATGTCAATACATGTGGAGCTACCCTGGTTTTTTGTTTGTTTGTTTTTTTACTGAAGAATATTTCATTGGATGAATATACCTGAGTCATTTACTAGTTAGGTTATGTTTTGTTTTGTTTTTCTTTTCAAAAGTAATACATAAACAAATATATGCATATTTGTGAGAATATAGTTTCTAGATAAATCTCTAGAAAATAAATTGCTGCAATAAATATTATGGGCATGTTTTATGGATATTATCATATTGGCCTCAAGAAACGTTTTTCAATTTTGCACATATAAGAAAGACTTTCTTTTCTTTTCATTAATTCTCAAATACATGTCGTCATTGTAAATCATTTTTGAGGCACAATTAAACTTCAAAACGTAATTAATGTCAAAAATTAGTTTCGTATCTCTTTGTAACGATTCTCTCTTTTCTATCTCCATTCTATTTCTATTGTCCACCTTTCATTATTACACTTTTACTTTTGTGATGGTTACATTTTATCCAAAACTATCAGTCTTTGGTTTAAACCTCATTAATAATAAAATATCTATTTTAACAGAATTTTATCATTTAGAAAAATATTTCTCATACATTACCTCTTTGATTTTGGTCAGATATTTTTTCCCTTAGGGAAAGAACATTCCACAGTACATATGGCAAGTAACATCTTGCCATGTTTGTGGTAGATTTTTATGTCTTCATTGATGGAGAACACTATAGCTGGAACTCTTTAAAGAACATGGATTTCAAGCATTTGGCTGATATTTGGTCATTTATCATTTTGCAGCCTAAGCCTAGACAGTAATTAAATATTAACCCATTGATTTTTATTGCCTTTCCTTCCAAAGTAAATCTACCTGGAAGATTTATAAGACAATGTACTTCCAGTTTATTATTAGACATCCAATAGGTAGGAAATTGCAAAAGGTAATGTAAATGTTCAAAATTCTGGTTTTGCTTATGTATTTTTTTATCTAGAACACTGATTCATTGACCAAAGAAGAAGAATCAATTCTTTTTTTTAGTGGCTTCATAATTTCACAAGTAAGTGAGTGTGTCAGTAAAAATGGAAGAAAAGAATTCCATGAAATTAATACTATAATTATCTATGAACTTCATTTTTATAATGTTGTCAGTGATACAGATACCAAAAGCAACCATAATTCTGTACTTGAATGTGATAGAACTGTTTCTATCCAAAGGTAACGTACTTTATTTTTCCAAGATGGATAATACCTTCACCCTCTCTTTAACAGATTGAGTACTTCTATGACAAGATCTATTATGCAAAAAAGACAAGGGAACTGATCACAAATTTGTATCTACTGAGAAGGAAGCTAATTTGTACACAATGTTTTTGCCAAATTTGTGAAAGTCAATTTTTTTTTATGTCAGGCATATCATTTTAGAATATATAGTCTTCAGTGTGTTTGAACTTTCATGTGTTTTTCTCTTAGGTTAAGCTGAATGAGCGTATTATAGCCACTCCACAAGGACTCCTGATCCGCTCTGTTCAAGATTCTGACCAAGGACTGTATCACTGCATTGCAACAGAAAACAGCTTCAAGCAGACCATAGCCAAAATCAACTTCAAAGTTTTAGATTCAGAAATGGTGGCTGTTGTGACAGACAAGTGGTCACCGTGGACCTGGGCCAGCTCTGTGAGGGCTTTACCTTTCCACCCAAAGGACATCATGGGTGCATTCAGCCACTCAGAAATGCAGATGATCAATCAGTACTGCAAAGACACTCGACAGCAACATCAACAGGGGGAAGAATCACAAAAATTGAGAGGAGACTACGGCAAGTTAAAGGCTCTCATCAATAGCCGAAAAAGTAGAAACAGGAGAAATCAATTGCCAGAGTCGTAATGTTTTCATACGTGGGGCTTATGCTTCTAGTAACAAATGCTCTGTCTTCAATGATCAAACTTTGAGCAAAGAATCTTGTTCTTTACCCATGAAAAATTCCTGAGAAAAGGTGATTACTCACTCCTAGAGTGAGTTTTACATGAACTGAAATGAGCATGCATTTCGTGTATGATATTGACTAGCAGTAGACATGTCATGGTCCTCATGGTGCATATAAATATTTAACTTAACCCAGATTTTATTTATATCTTTATTCATCTTTTATTCAAAATCAATGTGGTAGCTACAGAAGTAGAATTGTTACATCTCTCAATTGAATGAGGGTAGTAACACTGGTATTTCTTCCCTACTTTGGGGGTTTAGATTTCTGATTGGCAATGATTTTACATATGAAAATAAATTCTATTTCACAACTTTCACATAGGTAAAGTCATGTAAATGCATGTGACATGACAGAATGCCATCGGAAGAAATGTAAGATAGATAATGTACAGGGAAGAGGGCATCTAAGCATTATTTAAAAACATGAGTGATTCATAAAAAGAAAATGATGAGTTTATGCTTCCAGTGAAATTACTATTTTTTTTTAAGATTGTAAAATTTGTCAGTTGCTGATACTTGTCATTGATCTTGGTTCTTTTGTTTCAGAAAGCTAAAGTGAATAATCTATACCCTAAAGATCTTTGATGGAGTTAAAGCAATGGAACATGTAGGTTTATATTGTTGTCATCTTCCAGACAAAAGTTGTTTGGAAGTTATTTAAGTTATTATAGACTTAAATATAATCTTACATTATTTAATTGATTACTATTTTGGTTCTAATTTTTTATCTGTGTGGCAAATTAAACAATATAAAAAGAAAACATTTTGAAGTATCAAACTTCTCCATGGGGGGTGAAAACCATCAAAAAGGAAAAAAAAAATAAAGTAGAAATTTTCATGTTATCATGAAGAATTTATAACAAATGTGGCTAATTTTCAATTTCAATCATCAAGTTCTATGATTTATTCTCTTTTAAAAAAAAATCTCACATCATACTGATTTTTCAGTCACACCCTATCTTTTATATTCATATGTGTGTGGTGGAGAGGTGCTCATTATGTCAAAAAAGGAAAAAGAGTATAATGTAAACAAAATTAACATTCTTTAAGAAGATCCAAGATTTCTGTCTTCATTCATATTATTTTATTTTCATTTCAAATATTCTTTTAAATAAATGTTAATACATATATTCAATGGCCTTTAAAGGTAATCGTATAAGCTTTTAATGAATAATTATGTTCTAATTGTATGTTTGGATGGTTTCATTAGAATAATTTAAAATGACTTTCTCCAAATTAAAAATTAGATGGCAGAATCATAAGAAATTCCTCATGTTCTCATATTCCTTCAAAAAACACAGCTTTTACCTTTTCATTTCATTTACTTAATTTTTTATGTTACCAGGTAAAAGCAAGAATCGTAACAAATACCTACACAGAATCTACTATAAAAATTATATTTGTAGTTAACAATTCATGAAGAAGCTAATGAAGGCCATTTTGAATATTGAGTAAAACTTTAAGAACTAAGATCAGGGCTGATGGGTATAGCTCAGTTGTACCACATGCTTTGCATGAGCAGAGCCCTAGATTCAGTCCCTAGCACCATCACTGCCACCAAAAAAATATTGTTCAAAAGAGCATGGTCATTGATTTAAGAATATCTTTATTAATTAAGTGTTGGTATATTTTGATATTCTAAAAGGGGGCCTCTAAGTGGCAAAAATAATCATCAAAATGTACAACATAAATGACAACCAACTTCATTCATTTTTAAAGCTATTCTCCCAAACGTGTGTGATTCTTAAATAATCTCTAAAGCAGTTTATTATGCAGATGGTTTGCCTGCTGAAAAGGTTTATATTTATTTTTTTCCACTCTGCACCCAAATAGCAGCACATGTCAATGTAAGGTCAACACCATCCTCTCATCAATGTTTTTATGTACAGAATTAAAGCAGAATTGTTCTCAAATTATAGTTTCTCCTGCTTCACAGAGGCCCAAACTTATACACAATATGGTGTTTAGTTTTATAATATTATTTGTACTATTTAATACCTTCTATTGTGACCATTACTAAATTGTATATACTTTTATTACTTTAAAAAATATGGAAATTCTTCTTGAACAAAGCTCTGGCAAATGTAAAGAAAAATTTCTTTCTCAAAAATAGTGTTAATGTATACTGAATACTGGTGGTTGATTGGTTTTATATGGTGTAGTTTGGTAATTCAATAATTTAGTATTTTTTTCATTTGTATTATATATAAAATTTCCTAGAAATGCACTTTTCTGTTTTCAAATTGTAGGTTTGTGAATAGATTTTAGCATGATGAATCTGTCATTACAGTGAATGTGCATTATGTGTAAGAAAACAAAATGTAGGTATCACATTAAAGTTTAATTGGACATGAAAGAAATCATTTGCTTGGCAAAATAAAACACATTGAATTCCCCCAAGGATGTCTTTAGCTTTTCTTTTTAAATATAGACTTAAATTATTTTTAACATATTAGAATTTACTGAAGTTTTATTATTTTTTAAAGATTTATTTATTAACATCCATTTTTGTGAATGTAATATACATACATACTTTAAAATTTAGGGATTCTAAGCCATACATGTAAATCTCTTCTTGCACCACTAGCCCTCCTTCAAGTCTGAGCTGTAAAGAATCCAATGTCATCATTTCAAAATATTTTATACATATGTAAACAAATACATAATTTTTCCCTCATATTGTACATTAAATGATGTATACAGAGAGTTTTTCAGAGTATGTTGTGTTTACATTTAAATATATATATTTGCATTTAGTTTAGGAGTGCATAGATAGACTACCTGGAATTGAATCCAAACTCACTGTTACTTTAGGAAAGTTTTAAAATTTCTTTCTGCCTTAGTATATTACATGAGTTCATACCTGTAAAGTGTTGGGAGAGAAGATGACATATAGTAAGTAGTCAATAATATCATAATATTTCCTGTTTTAGTTGTATCTTGCTAGTACAGGAAGGAATCTTTCAGTTCAATTCTGTAAGTTGAATGCCTATGACCCAGGCAGAGAACCTGTAGTCAGAGGTCAGGTAATAATTTAGCAGATACAATTAGCCTTCATAAACCATGGTAAGCTGGGGACTCTGTTGACATATTTGAATAACAACCATCACAACTTTCTTTTGTCTACCTCTGGGGTTTCAATCTGTATTAATGTGAGTGAAGAAAAAGAAACAATAATTAAAAGTTGTCTCAATAGATCTTTCAATCTGATATTTCTGCATTATTCCTTATTTCTCAGCATCTCCCTTGCCTATATTTCAAGTTAACCTTAATTTCAAAATAATCTATGAATTTTTAGAACTTTAATGTATTTCGGATGCTTTATACCTCTGATCTAAGTGAAAAATTTTAAGGAAAAAAATGGCAATTTCCTATATCAATTCTGCTAGCTAAAGTCAAGAGAGGCCTTCAAGTTTGTTTTGCAGTCTAGTTAAGTCTGTTAAAAAGCTTAAGCCTAAACAGGAAATAAGCAGAAATGTCTATTTAGCCAGACCTTCATAGAATTCTGTGCATAATGGCAAAGCTGTAGAAAAAATTTTTCCCTTAGAAGTTTATCCTACCATCCTTTTAAATGGCCAGTTTTTGCACAAGAATAAAAACCCCAATGCAAAATGAAAACAAATCCCAACAATTTCTAAGTACAATGCCAATTGAGTAAAGTTCATTGTCAAAGAATTATTTTCTTAAGGGATTTCTGGAATATGTTGCAATTTTTATGTTTTTGCAACAATGTTACCTTCATACTGCAAAGGTAGCAGAAGAGTTAGAAGAAAAAGCTCCAAGATAAAAAATAAAAAAAATAGAAAAAAAAGTAAAAGAAAAATGCAATCTTCCTTCTAGTGACTCTATGTCTATTCACCTCATAAAATTCTCCTTCCCACATTGTTTGAATTGTGTATTTCTCAGGGCTATTACGTTGCCATGTTTGAGTGTTACTTACAGAAAATGCTATTAAAGAATGACATTATAACAAACACATTAAAACTGTTTACTCTATGTAAGCTTACCTCGCTACCCCTAAGAACAAAAGCTTCTATTCCATAAGTGTTTTTTCTCCTCTGAGTTATTCATACAAAAAAAAAGTCATCCAAAGATTTCATGAGATCAAAAGCTAAATTATTTCTGCAAGGCAAAATGGATATATGATGATATTATTATGAAAATAAAAATCATCCCTATTGTTTCTTTGGATATCTTTCAAAATACATATGACCCTTGGCTCATGAGATTAATTTCCTTCCTTCATACTATAATTCTGACATTTTTACATATGGAAAAAAAGTTAACTATATTAATTTTTCTTTCTATTTATTTTGGAAGCAAATTATAATCATTTTTATTTCTCTATGATATCATGGGTAGGTAGACAAGAAATTAGATACTGAAATACCTTCTTTTGAATTAATGTGAACTGGCAATTGTTGTAAGCTGTGGTTTGACATTGACAGTCTATTTGTCTCACAAAAAAGAAAAGTGGGCCATAGGAAGGAGATGCTACCTATTACTATGCCATATGCCTGGGACACTTATTGTCACACTGAAGATGCTTTTATGTATATGTGTATGCGTGCATCCATGGATTGTGCACCATAAATTCAAAAGTAGCTATATCCTACTTATTGGTTATTCCAAAACAAATCCTATTTTCTGCTTCAAGTTCCTATTTTAACTTCCTCACTAATAAATAATATAACCTGGATATGTTACTTAAACCTTCTTTATAAATTGTTGATTTTTCTAAAATTTGAAGTATAATACCTATTTCATGAATTAGTTGTGAGAATTAATTTATTGAGTTGAGTTTATATACTGTATGCTATTGTTTTTCAGTCAGGAGGGTGAAATCATTTGCTTCATTTGACCTTTGTCCTTCTTTTACTTTGGATGCATCTAAATAGCTCAAGAGATACCTAATGCCATCTATCTATATTGGCATCTGGGTGATATCATTTTTATATTTAACTTTGCCATCAGTTCACATGTGCCTTCTGAGCTGTTTCTTGTTCCTATTGCAAAGTCTGGTTCAGGGCAGGTGTGCTTTCTACTACAAACCAACACATTTTAGGTGAACAGGGATTTTACTGCTATTCTTGTACATTCTGGAAAATGACTGGAGTACCCTCCTCCCTAAAACGACTGGGGCTAGGGTGATTTTGTGTGTGTGTGTGTCTGTCTGTCTGTCTGTCCTTCTGAAATCCTGAATCTTCCCTGAATACAAACCTGGAAGTAAGTTAGAAATATAGGACCCACAAGAACCTTATGTTCATCATCCCCACCCTAGACACATGCTCTATGGAGAAAGAATTACTCATCAAATGTGATCTATGAGTTTCAGCAGTGGCTTTCAACTTTTGTCACTGAAGTATCTACAAGAGTATTTTTGAAAAGTTTGTAGCCCTAATTCAGTTTTAAGTTGACATATAGCTTTTTTATCATACAATCATGTAGTTGCAAATGATGTGATCCCAGTATATAAACTTTGACATTTTAAGATAGAAGTTACATCACTTTTCTAATGACAGCAATGGAATCAAAATATTACACAAAATTTTGTACCTATAATAGTTTAAAATAGCAAAGAATATGTTCTTTTTATAACAGAAATTTAATATTATTCCCATGTTTCCTATTTATTCTAATCTATCTAATCCAATTTTATTCTAACATAATAAATTTCATAAAATGTGTAATAGATTACTATCATACACCTACCTCTACAGCAAAAATATGTATATCATTTAATTCATATTTCAAATATTTTATTACAATAAGGTGCTAAGAATTACCAGTTTTCTTTTAGATTAAATTAAACTGATAAGTTATAACAATTTGACCAAAGAATAGAACTATCTTCCAAATCTTAAAAATCATTAAATACAGAAAAAAAGTAAATCTTAAATGAAAATGTATACAATGAGAAGGATAGAGCTTCTTTTTCTATCATTAATTAAATTACCTGTGGATGAGTATCAATTGAAAAAATGAAACAAAATTCAAAAATGTTCTTCCTAGTTTTTGCAGATATGAAAACAGTGACCAAAAATGCCTATCTAATTAGACAAAAATGGGAGGAGTTTTATTATATTGCCATGGTTCAAATATTTAAATATTCTTTAATGAATATATCTTACATCATTATCATCAAAATTTTATTTTAATTAATGAGTCAACAGAGTGATTAGTTTCCCTTATAATTTAATTTAAGGATTTGCAAATCGCCGTTGTTCTCAATATTTGTACCTATACTTCCAGTATACAATGGGATCTCTGGTAAATTAGGTTTTTGTCTCTGTGACCAAGATACCTGACCAGAACAACTTAGAGGAGAAAAAAAGCTTATTTTGGCTCATTGTTTTAGAGATTTAGTCCATGGTTGCCTGAAACCATTGCTCTAGGCCTGAAGTGAGGCAGAATATCATACAAAAGTATATGGTGGAGGAGTACTGCTCAGCTTATGGAAGCTAAGAAGGGCGGGGGTTGGGGGGGAGAGAGAGAGAGGGGAGAGAGAGAGAGAGAGAGAGAGAGAGAGAGAGAGAGAGAGAGAGGTGTGTCAGGGACAAAATATAAAACCCAGAGGCATTCCCCCAGTGACCTACTTCCTCTATGCATGGCCCACCTGCCTACCTTTACCACCCAGTTAGTCCATTCTAAATATTAATCCATCAAGCTGATCCATCCATTGATTAGATTATAATTTTCATAATCTAACTTTTATCTCTGAACATTTGTGCATTAACACAGAAACAGTTGGAGGATGCCTGATGTATAAACCATAACATCTGGCTCCAGGAGCCATCTCCATGATTTTTCCAAGATAACCCTCTGTTTCTTCTACTTAAACAGATTCACAACCACTATTTGCTGATGTGGCTGACCTTGTGACTAAACATCTCTGTGCTTATTGGATTCCTTATCTGAATTCTCAGAATAATGTTGATCATTTTATAAGGTTGTAATGTTTATATATAACGTGCTTTTAACAATCTTGCCAGATGGTTATTATTCATTCAATTAGTGCTATCATTCCATTCCCGCATAAAACCCGTTTGCAGCTTTCAAAAGTTCCAAGGACAGCTAGCTATCTTTATTTTATTATTGCTCTGATTTCCTTATCCCACTGACACTGGCCAATAGATGGTCTGATAATCAGTATTAGGTCATGCACCTTAAGGGGCTTCATTTTTCACTCTAAACTTCTTTCCTCCCAAACCAAGAGCAATTTCCTTATACACTGCTTCCTCTAATTGAGTTCTTTCTGCATTCACTTGGCAACCTTGGAGTTACTAAGAGATTACTTCCCCTGGAGCTTAGATTTCTTCTTCTAAGATTTTAGCTGTCATCCTCAGTGTTAGGAACTTGACTTTTCATAACATTTTTCAATATCCTATTTCACAGCGTCCTGTCCATTCTCTTTGCAGCTCCATGGGTATGGTCCATGGAATCTGAATTCATTCTGGCAGAGAATCTTGATATCATGCTGTGAACTTCACATCATCTGCAGTTACAGAACCAACGGAACTTCAACCAACATCCTCACAAAAATAACCATTGTGGAGCATTTTCTGTTAATAGTTCTATGTGAAGTTATACACTATATATAACTGCTTCCTTCATAGAATGTTCTGAAGTAGATACTATTAGCCTATTTTATCAATGGCAAAATTGAGGGTCTGATGCTTTTAGAGACTTGCTCCCAGTTAAATGACTTCCAAAAAGCCCCAAAGTGTGAAAGATTAAGAATCTGGCTTCAATCTTTAAGTACCTTCCAAATTTTAGTAGCTAGCCTCCCTCAGGAATGTCCATTAGGAAAGTAAGATCATTCAGATAGATTGCAAATATAGCATATAGCAGATTTTCTCATATACTTTATAGGAGCCTAGGTAGCATCAGGCCGTGAAGTCAGAATACCGGGTCTTTTCTTTCAAGCTAACTATTTTCTAACCTTTCAGTTCTGAGATTATCACAATACCAACATCATGGGGCTACTCTCAGGATTATCTGAGATGGTTTGTAAAATATGCTAAGAACTTACCTGTCGTAAAATGGTTATTAGATAAATGTTGGATATTTTTATTACTATGACTCTGATGCTGGACATGCTATTTATTCATTATTTCATGAATATTTACTGAATGCTTGCTAGGTAGCAAGCAGTACTTTAGGAATGAAGGTCATAGTGGGGAACAGAACAAAGTCTCTTTGTGTAGTCTACTATCTAGAAAGTCTGCTTTCTACAGGGGAATAAAGAAATCATGTGTAATATATTGGACTGAGATAAGTGCTATGAGGAAAGTTCAAGGCTGGAGAGAGAACCATGCATAAATCAGGGAAAGGGGCATTCTAGGAAGACAAGAAGTTCCAAAAAGGCTCTAAGCAGAACAATTCTGGTTGATTTGACAAAAAGAAAAGAAAATCTGTGTGACTGGATGTATATGAGAGAGCAGAAGACAGGTGTGAGACAGGACCCTAAAGGAAGAGACACCAAGGTACTTGGGTCCTGGTGACCATGGTGAGAAGTTTAGGTCTGCTTCTAAGCAATACAAAGCCACTGAACTGACCTAAGTGACTTCCATTCAATGCAACACATTTCTGGCTGTATTTTGGAGGTTCTTTTAAGAGGAAGAAGAAAAACAAAGAAAATAGAATGACCAGCTGGGAATCCAAAACTGATTGTAGATTTGTGTTGACTTTCATTCACCCAGAGGTACTGCAACTTACAATAGATCCCTCTTGGAAGATACTTCTAAAATAAGGAGAAGGGTTGATAGGAGCCATATTCATCCCCAAAGATAAGGAAGGATTAGAGTAGGTAAGGGGTGGTTTTGACCCAGAGGGAAAATGGAACACCAAAAGAGGGAAAAAGACAGCACTGGAGGTAGTCCTGGAATTGTAATACACAGGAGCTGTCAGTAAGGATTTCGGCTTCAATATCAGGAACAAAACAGCCATGGATGGAAATTCAAGGATGGTAAAAATCAATGCTTGTGGATGCTTTAAGACAAGCTGGGGTAACATAGACAATGGCCCTGAATGAGGTAGGATGCAGCCACCTCTGTGGATGAGAGATCTCAATAAATAACTTGCTGAAGGTGTAATGCAAGAGAATTAAGAGACCAGCTAATGCTGAGCCCAGCTTCTTAATGACCCTATTACTTAATCCTAATTTTATTTCCTGGGGAAATGATGCACTATGATAATGTGTTTAGAAACAAGCTGTCTGAGTGAACCAGGAAGATTTAAAGGATGGAGTTCATGATGAAATCTCCTTTGTTAGAAGGGAGGAATTCACATCTCAGTTTACATGAGAACTCAACATTTAATTAGGACACGGGGGTTAGCACTGAAGCAATGATTCGAGGATGTTACAGCTTCCCACAATGAATCCTGCACCCCAGATCCCTGGTTTTCTCTACCATATAAAATAAGGGAAACTTTCTAGAAAGATGATCTCTAAACATGAAGCCTTGAGATGGTCTCACCAGAAAGAGGCAGTAAGATTTAAAAATGGAGGTGAATCCAGTCTGTATATCATGAAAGGAATAATTATGGATACTGTTGATAAAAATGCAAAAATGAATTTGAGGAAGAGAAAGGGGAAAGAAAGGGCAGATTCATGTCTTCACCTCTTCTGAAGGAGCTTCAACTCCACTCTCCCTGCCACTGCCACCACAAAAGACACAAACATAGGTCACAAGAAAATATTGACAACAGTGAACTGCAGAAGGAGGGCACAATATATACTGAAATTGTCCACACTTGTTTTCTAACTGGTCAGAAGAAGCCATGAAAACCTTTTACAGACAGTCTTATGATAATTTTATTAAGGGGAAAAAATGCATAGCTCTGAGAAGTCTTCAACTTCTCCTGTGCCTTTTTGCTTGTCCCACATTGTCTGGTGCATACTACATTGTAGCATTCGCCCTGTTTATTACATATCATTTATTATGTTTGTCTCTTGCCAGCTAGAATATTGGCTTCATATCTCAATCACTTTTTATTCCTAGTACTTAGCACAGTAGTAGTCACATATCAGGGGATAAATTGCTTAATAAGCATGTGTTGAATTGCTTTGGTGGTCTTCTTTGTTGATAGCATATAATGAATTCTTATAGACACTAATATCTAAAGAATAGAATGTCACTAATACTGTATTAGTCAGAGTTCTCTAGAGGAACAGAAGCAACAGGAGATTATGTGTGTGTGTGTGTGTGTGTGTTTGTGTGTGTGTGTGTTTGTGTATGTCTGTGGACACATATATATGTATATATGATTTAAAAGGGATGTATTAGATTGGTTCACATAGCCAGAAGTCCGATTGTCAGTCCCATAATGGTTATCTACAGGTTGGCGAGCTAGAGGAACCAGTAGCCATTCTGTCCAAGAAGTTGGAGTGATCTCCAATCAAGATGCCTCCATAGTCCAGCTCTGGAGGCCTGGAAACTCCCTGGACAGTCACTGGGAAGAATGTACTTTGGAATAGTAAAGGAGCTAGAGTCAGATGTGCCCAGTCGCTCACAGCAGTAATCAGGAACCCATTCAAAAAGAATCAAGCTTGCATCTGCTTTTTCTTCCTTGTTCTTCCAACTTTTTGTTCCATCCAAGCCTCCAACCTATTAAACTGTGCTGTCCACACTTAGGATGAGTCTCCAACTCATTTTGCTAATCATCCCTAGAAACACCCTCATTAAGACATCCTCTTAATCTTAGGCATCTCTTAATTCAATTATGTTGACAATTCAGATTAACCATAACAAATGCTATACACTGTAACATGTATTTCAGAACATGACCAGTTATCAGCTTGAAAATCTATAGAATTTTCCTTAGGGTAAGAAGAATACTCACAAAATTTATCAAGTGAACAATTAGAATTCTCCCGTAGACTTCTATATTGAGATCAGAGTTTTGAGATGAAACTGGACTCCCTATTTCTGGGGGCAGTTGAGACTGGAGTTTCTCCACTTCTGCTTGAGGGTAGGGTCAGCCAAAGATTTCAGGCCTCTGCAGCTCAGGAAAATAACAGCTATTAATGGTGGGTGTTGAGAGCCACAGCCAAGGGGCCCCAGCAAACTTCCTGATGCCAGCAAACTTCCAGCTGCCAGCAAACTTCCAGCTGCCAGCTGATGATTGGCTCACAAAGGCCCCAGCAAACTTCTAGCTGCCAATTGATTGGCTCCTCTTCGGTGATGCTCATTGGGCTGTTTCCCCGCCCTTTCAGACCACGGAGCTGCTCATTGGGGGACTTTTTTTGGCTCCGCCCACACAACCGAGCCAATTGGCCTCAAGAGCAGGAGGAGTGGGGGAGGTTGAGAGGCTTGTGGGAAGCTGGTGGTGGCAGTTGGGGGTCTGAGGGTTTTTCCTGAGGAGCTGTGTGGTGTGGTGTGTGTGTTCTAAAAATAAAGTTTGTTTCTTTTGACAAGTGGCTCCTGAATTGTGCCCAGCCAGACTGCTGGCAGGTGGGCTGTGACTTTTAGTGTTGTAGCAGACCCCAGCAGCTCACCATTAATGTCTTCTTCTTTCCTGGAAAAGAATGAAATCCAAGATGAATGAAAGACCATGATGAATGAGTGTAAGAGTAGGATATTTTGAAGAATAGAACCAGGAACATAATTCTTGCAGTACAAGAGGGGACATGATAGTGAGTTTTCTGCAACCTAGTGTGCTGGTCTTAGGGTTTATCTAGCATTTAGGTCACTGCTATTGGTCTAAACTTATGGTAAATTAGGGTTTGAAAGAAGTATCAATACTATTGGCTCAAACTTATCTAATTAGGTTTTGGAAATGTACTGATGCTATTAGTTCAAATTTATGCTAATTAGGTTTGGAAACCTACTAATGCTAGTGGTCAACTCTCCAGTCCTGACATTCATTCAGATCTGTCCCACTTCTATTTTCTTGCTGGAGACCAAGAAACAGAAGATTGAGGTCATTGCATCATGTGTGGCTACCATGCTGCATGGAATGGCCTTCTGCAGCAGTCCTCTGGTACCATCCCCAAGCCTGACAGGTTTAGTGCACCTTGGATTGCAGCACCTCAGAGCAGCCACACCTGCATGATGGGCTCCACATGCTACAGGCTGTGCTTGCCAAGCGTTTCCTCCAACCCACCTGGGCTGCCACTCCTCTGCCTCTTCTCAGCAGGGACCAGTAGGTTGGCTGGGTAGCTTGGCAGCTGGGGAGCTATTAATGAGGAGCTATGTCAATATTAAACAGGCATCACCATCTTTATTCTCCAAGAGGAAGCTAAGACAAATATAAAATATTTCATAATACAAGATGAGATTTAAACAACAGTGAAATAATTTAATTTGTATCACAAGGACAGCAAGAAGATATTATTTAAAAATCAACTTTGCTTTTTGGTGTGCTATTTAAGTCCTATATATTGTCTAGTCTATTATTCATAGTGATACTTATTTGGTAAACATTATATGGATTTTATAGATAGAAAAATAAGCTCAGTGGTTCAATAGGAAGCACGATGCTGGACTAGTATTGAAAATTCACATCAACTTTGTTGTTCTGTTATCACCCAAGTACTAAGAGTGGAGAGAAGAGACACTTCACTATAGTTAACAGGGAAGACTTTATTTTGCAACAGGAGCTTAGAATGGACTGTGTAGTTTATAATTCAGATGGATTAATGTGGAGGAAGAAGGACTTCTATATAATTTTAGGGATGTGAGACATTAATACTCTAAAGAGTATCCACTAATTCATTCTAAATTTGATGTTAGGGAATAGCAGAGATCAAGTTAGATACATGTGTATTTAATGGAGTAAATAATGAAATACATATGGTCTGCCATTGCTTTTTGAGAAAGGTTGCTCACTGTAAGATGACTTGAGCATTTGCTGTATTTAAGGGAGGAAAAAATGAGAGGCAAACATTTACAATGATTGATTGATTGACTGAAGTGAGTGATGCCCAAAGGAATCTGAGCATAGAAATACAATTTGGACTCAATAAAGTTAAAGGAGTAAAAGAATAATTATCACACACTTGTTTTAACAGAGTTGTGGCATCTGTTTTGAGGTCTGATAAGTTATTTGAAACTGAACTGTGCACCATCACCTTTGGCCTAGTAAAAGTTTCCCTTCCTCTGTGGAGCTTTGCAACATGGTCCACTTGTTCCTAATCTCACTCACTGAAAATCAACACACTCTACAGCTGCTGTCAATAATAAACCTAAGCATCAATACCAGAGCCAAATAAGCTCTTCCTTTTGTGCATATTGTCTTTAAAATAGCCAATCCACACACCGGTGGGAAATCCTAGGCAATCATTGCCTGGAGGTCTTAATAAAGGCATGGTGTCACAGAGCCTCTCTCACTCCCAGTTGGTTGGTTGAGCCAACAACAACCGCAAGACTTCCTATCAGTGCTGTTGGCACCATCATGTCTGAAACCCGTAAGTAATACGTTCCTAATAGTTCCTGCATTTTGATTCTTCTTGTTCATTATGTCTCATCTGACTGACACATTCAAACTGAAATTAACTTTTTCCTGGTCAGGGATCTCCTATCAGAGTGGCTATTTAGGTTTATGGGCACTCTCAGGAGAGCGGCCTCAAGACTAAATTAGAAAAAAAAAAAAAAGAGCAAAAACAGAAATCACAGCTATGGTGAGGGCTTATTGAGGGCTTATATTTTACCAACAATTCAGTAGGCACATTAAGACTAGCTTTTATAATGTGCATGTGTGTGTTTGTGTGTGTGTGTGTGTGTGTGTGTGTATGAAAACTCAGAAGCCAGTTGCTATTTAGATTTTGGTAAACTGAATAAGTACTGAATGCATTTGAATATTGCAAATATTAATCTTTGAGGATTTTATAAAAGAATAGTGAAAATAAAACTAACATTAATGGAAAGTTACTAATTGCAGGGAATGTGGCTTATATGTATTATCTCGTTTATTTCTTATGTTCAAACCTAGGAAGTAAGTACTATCATTATTTACCTTTTAGAGATGAGAAAGCTGATGCTTAATATTAAGAAACAATATTAGTAAGAGAATAGTAGTTCTGAACTATGATGCTCTATTTTATTATAAAGAGCCAACCATGAATGTTCTATGAGTCTTGGGTGAGCCTTAATGCTGCTAATAATTTTTAGTAGTAAATACTAATGTAATATATATAAGAACTTTAAGCTTTGACTTCCTATTTGTGGATGTTTGTCTCTATAGACAATATGATTTTATCATATAAGAATAACTAGCATAGAATCACAGCATAGGAAATGTCTTAGGACATTACATTTATCACAAAAAAATTAAAGATTAATTCTAGATTTAAAATATTAACTATATATGGATGTACTTATAATATCTGTATGAATTTTAGCTGAGGAAATATTTTAGAATATTTAATGTATGGTTTAAGAGTTACAAAAACCTAAAGAAAGGGGAACACATTGAAAGAGCAGGAACTAGAGAACAACTTGTTTTTAGTTAAGTGGTTCTTACAGATCACAGTATTCTTGGGTAAAAAGTGTTGAGGACAGGTGGAAAGAACAGGGTGGTCCCAGGAGTTGTCAAACACAGCCATTTCACAGATGATAAAGCTGAGACACATAAAGAGGTCACACATTTTGTAGCCAAGTCAGGTCTTCTATATCTCAAAGTACTACTTTTTCCGTATACATAAGTGAGCTGGAGATATGGTTATATAGTGCAGAAAAGAACACGCAAGGCCAAAATTATTATTTTTGCCTGTCAGCATCACATAAGAGCTTGAATTTCTGGAATTCCAGTTCATGGCCTGGCAGCTGTTCAATTGTCCTGTGTAACTAGGCCAGATTTTTTTGGTCAGTCTCTTTTGGCTTTGCTCAGCTAAACACGGCCTCAGTCTGAAGCAGGGCCAAAATGAAAGGAGAATATACTTTTCCTCAATCCACATTTTCCGCTTGGTGAAGAAATGAAGAGCTTCACCTTTGGGGTCACAGTGACAATATTCTCTAAAATTTTCATTATTAGAGAATTGTCGTATCAGCATCACCTTTTTAAATAGATGCTAGGAATGAGACAGGCAGTTACAGGTGTAGGGAATAGAAAAATCATCTTGAAAAAAATAGTCATTAAGCCATCCCAAGTTGGTCTGTGGTTGTCTCCTCTTTATAGAGAAGTTGGCATATTAGGTACTGGCAAGTTAGTGAATTTCTCTTTGGCCTAACTCATCATCATCTCCTGCCAGTCCCTTCTCTTCCTATCTTGCTCTTTGTGTATATCTCAACTATAGCACTATTCAAACTTGAATGCTTATATGGATCACCTCTGATCCTTTTGTTAAAAGGAAGATTCCCATTCAGCAGGTCTGGGGTTTCTGTGGAGGTTCTGCAAATTCTCACAAGCTCTTAGCAGATGCCCAGGTCACTTTTTCTGCAGGACCAATTTTGAGTAGCAGGGCTCTCTTTTACTTTATAATTGATGGAGAGGAGGAAGGTAAATGTTGGAGGAAGGGAAGAAAGGATTCTTTTCTTTCCCCTTTTCTCACCATCCTTCATGGTAAAGCCATGTTTCCATTTCTCTGACAAACACATAGTTTTCAATTGGGACAACTGAGGCAGACTCTGAGAATATGCAATTCATCTTTCAATATTATTTCTTGCCTCTTGGAGGGATCTTATAGAGAAGATCTCTCCAAGAATCTTAATTTTCCTTATTTTCCATAGCAATCACTCACTAAATTAATGATTTTTATGCTTAAGGACAAGAAAATAAAAATTGGGTTCTCTGAATTGAATTAGGAGAGTTAGGATCAGTGATGAACTGGCAATACTTTAACAACTGGCTTGCTAGACAAAGGGGGGGGAAAGCCTTCATATGCAGCATTTGCCCATTTCCATGGTGTAAATACTACATCATGACCAAGGACAAGCTATATGATATGAGGTCGCATAGAAGACTAGTAGACAGTCACATAATCTGCCTTTAGATCCAGCAGGGACCACAAGAGGCTCCACAAAGAGACTGAAGCTACAAGAATGATGACATAACCCAAGAAAAATTAGAGGGGAAAAATGTTGAGGAGCCTATCATCTTTTAAATTTTGTATCTATATCAAGACTTGCATTTCATTTATTTTTATCTCATTGTTAATTTTGGATTTGTTCCCGAGACATTAGATCATAAGTCTGTTCTAAATGTCTTTGTTCCTTTATTTTTGTAGTAAATTATTTTTAAAAATAGAAATTTCAAATGGAAAGGAGTGTAAAAGACTCCATTAAAACTATTTTTGAAGAAGACAGCCCAGCACAACTTCAAAAATGAGAGGACTAATAGAGTAAATGTCAGTGGTGATCATCTGTGATATTTTAGGAACCAAGAGTATTTCTTATAGTATTCTGAGCCAATTCCTCTACTTCTGAAGTAATTTTATCTGAAGTTGTGAAATAGACGTGAAGCAACCTTCAAATCTTACGGTAGAAGAAAACTGAACAACAGAATTCTGAGCCAGGCAACAAGGAGTAACCAACCATCTCTCATGAATGGGGATTGAATGCAGACAAAGAAGCTGAGCTGAGGGAACAGGGCCCTCTCCCTTGGAACTATGATGGGGGCTGAAGAGGCAGTCATGTAAGGGTTTCTCTTCACATAAGTTTGTGAATTAGAACAAAGAATCCAGTGGCTGTGAAACAGAAGTACTGAATAAAGTAGCATTTAACTGTAACACTGACATACTTATATGTGAAAATACAGAGCAGAAACAGAAAGATGCTGGATGGCACAATTTTTAAAATTAAAGTACAACATTATAAAACTTTTCGACCTTGTACTGAATGATCAACTTTTCAGTGGTCTACTTTTTGTAGGTTTTCTACCTGCACACTCCCCTACATGGTAATTACTGCCTTATTTTATGTAGCTTCTTAAGTATTGTGAATTGGCCAGTTTATTGGAAGGTTTAGCTGAAAACATAAAAAGATCTGAAGGATCAATTTAATGATATACTGGATGGTTTTGTCATCACATCCAAACACCAGCATAAGCAAATGTTATTTTAGAATGCTGAAGTTTAGTTTTGAATGACTGACCATCTTCTACACTCTGCATGCACTTCATTGGCCAGCACAGCAGGGTACAATTGGAAAACTAAAGTATGTGATACTGCTTAAAAGCAGGAATATTTGCTCTGCTGTCATCCTAATGCTGTACTTAGAAACATACAGATTTGTGTATTTTACACCCGCTTCTCCAATAACAGTTATTCAGAGGTGCAGGCTTAGATCGTTCTTAAGATAAGCAAATAAAATATTTTTTTAGCTAATGGATGGATAATGATGCAATCAGTTTTATCACTTTTGCAAATTCATCTTCAGACACTGTATTCAGATTACCTTCGAATGTGCATTTAAGTATCAGATACCACCTAAATGTCAGAGGGAGAAAAATTAGACTAATCTTGGCAGTCTGGAAGAAAGATGTTGTCAAAGGTCATCAACAAGTCTGACAAAACAGTGGTCATTAACATTGTCTGTCAGCACCTCCATTTGGAAGTAATTTGGATATTTGCAGTGACCCCGTCAGTTCTGATTGGCTGGGCAGTGACCTTGACCAGGGTGAAACCTGTTCAGTGTAGCTCATACAATGCACTGTAGGTGGAATTCAGGATGACAGATGGCAGTGGGGTCAGGAAAGAGGAACTTGTCCATCACTGCTATTGAAGATGAAACTACTCAACAGTATAATTCAGCTGGCACAAGGGTTGTGGTTTGCATATGCCACAAGAGAATTGTTCAATTTCCTTTATTTTTAAAGAAATGTTAGTCCCATGATCTTAGACTAACAAATATGTGGATAGAGCATAGGTGTTGGAGTTTAGCAGTAGACTAGATATTTTAAAAGCCAATGTCTGAAAACTTATCTGGCTGTGTCTTTAGCATGGATAAATTTCAGATCAAAAACTGGTTGCTCTGGTATTTTTCTTTGTTCTTAATAGCAAATTGGGATAATTTCCTGGTGGGGTTATTATCTTACTCTTATGGACATATCCCTTACTTTTCTCTCTCTCTCTCACCACAGAATAAATATGAAATATATTTGATTGCATATTATGCCTTCTAAGTGCTGGACTAATAAGGCTATTAAAGTAGTTAATATATTCTGAGAATAATTAACCTGTGGTAAAACAACATGGATCTACTGTTGCAGTTTTGGAAGCATTTATTTTTATATAAATAAAACAAGGAATGGAAAGGATATTGAATTACATAGCATAGAGTTTGGATTCTGGGTCCTGAGTCTCAGTAGTTTGATATATTAATTTGTTGAGGACCTGATAGAAGTATATGTAACCCCTAATGGTAATATATGTATTAAATGATGAATTAATAACAAAATACACAAAATTTAAATTATTATGGAATTTTAAACAGTCTTAGAATTTCTACAGAATAGAAGAACTTACTCTCTATTGACGGCTGAACTAGGAGTTTCTCAAATTTGTCTTTGATATCCTGGAAATGGTTTTGTACCAAATAGGAGAGGAGGAAATGGGAGAACAGAGGAAAAGAAAAGTAAAAGAAAAGAGAAAACATTAAAAATTAGCAAATCAGCTACAACCCAAAACAATGAAAAGCAACAAGTGAATTGATTTTTTTTTTTTTCCTTACTGACAGTGAAAACTTGTAGGATATTGACAGAGGATAGTTAAATTGATTTTTCTGACTTGTGGATTACTCGACTCATTTTCCATAGTTAGCATTTAGATGAGCCTCAGATGTTTAGGACAAGATAATAAGATCTCAGAACTGCATTTAGTAATTATACATCATGATTTTTTCCAATTTTGTTTAAAAAAGGGAATTTGCTGCAAAGCAAAATACTACCCAGCTCATCCAAATCCCAACATAAACCTTTATGTACTAGTTATTTAATTTTTTATTTGGTCATTTTATCCATAACCGATAGCATCATCCAAATGGCTTTTAGGATAATACATCATTTTCTCTGAAACACTTTGCCTAACTGAATTTGAGATACCTCCCATTTAGGCAGAGCAGCTTTTACACAAATTGCCTCAGCCCCACACATTCCAGTTCTATTTATACCACCTATTTTAATGTGCATATTGTCATGACCCACAGAGAGTGCATTAAGTAATTAAGACACCAACCACATAGTGTCATTTGCTGTAACTGAATCTGTGGACTCAATCAGTAACCACCTGAAAGTGCTTTAGGCTGCAAGATTAGGGCACAATCTGCTGAGTCAATGGGGAGATCCAAATGGGAACATGTTAGTTTCTGACATCATCATGCAATTTTCAGTTCCATTTTAATTAGTTATAAAATATAGTATAAGCCTCATTGCCAAACCCTCTAAGACAAAGTCCTCCTTTCCTTGGAAAAAATTCAAGATGGAGCTAAATAAAGATAAAAGCAAATAGCCAATGGAGTAGAAAAAAACCCTCAATCTTATCTGCCTTTCTAAGGCACATTTTATCTCCAAACAGGAACTGAATCCTGTGTTTGCTGTATGCTTTCTTATCTGCAAACTAAAACAAAATAACCATATTTAAAGTATAAATACCACTATAAACACAGTTCATTTTATTCAAATTTTTATAGTTCCATTGGTGAGAGGGCTACACATCTGTTGTTTGCTAGATTGTCAGTTGTTGGGTTAAAAGTTTGTCCTACCCATCCAGGCAACAGTCACTGCGTAGGAATCAGATGACCACACCAGGGCTACATACTATGTAGATCATATAATTTGTTTTGGATCGTCTTCCTTCCAGATGCTAAAATCTGCTGTATTTATTAAGATTTGGCTTAAGCCCTGATTCACTCTGGAGTTCAACTAAAACAGATTAATTGAATGGGACCCATACCAACACATATGTCTCCTTGAATCTAAAAGTGATTTAAAGTTTTGATGGCAGTTAGTGACCACTGGATAGATCTGTACTATTTCTATATAGTTAACATGCAACAGTGTTTTTCATCCTAGAAGAAAACCTGAGGTGAATACTTCCCAGATGGCTTTTTCAGACACAGGTTTCTTGCAAAAGAAGAAAAGAATACTCTAACAGTTAAATTCCAAAGAGTAGCTCATATTAAAGATTTTTTTCTTTTTCTTTGAGGAACCCATTCAGAGAGGTCTTTTCAAACTCCACAGGGTGCTTTAGGAATATGTTTGGAATGTAAACACATACTTGAGTTGCCCAGCTGCCACCTGGCTTAGAGTGTCACCTTTCATAGAATTTAAAAATTTTAAATCAAAAAGGAGTCTTGATGGTCATTGGACTGAGACTGTCCATTGCTTGACAGAAAAGAAAACTTGGACAAAGCTAAGTTAAGTAATGCACTCACATGAGCTTGATTTCCATCCAAGCATCCACATTCCCTCCCATTAAGCACACCAGGCACAGGTGCAGTGGAGCAGGGTGGCCCTTACTGGTGACATTCCCTCTCCAAGGCTTTTTATTCACTTCTCCTTCCCCTTTCACTTCTGTTTCTTTCTCTTCTTTCCCCAGCATTTTTTTTAATCTATTTTTAAAATCACCTCCCAATCCTAGCAGTAATCATAGCTCGCTGGAGGAAAAATGTATTCTACTGAATGATTTCTGATTTCTCTTAAGTTTCCTCTGAGAATACTTAGTGACTATAGCTTTTGTCTGAAAAACATAATGCCTTATGGTATTTGGGGCTTTATTGTTATATGCTTTATTTTATGCATTTATGCAGAGGCAAAGACATCACTATTTTGAATTCTTTATAGTACCTAGTATGATGTTTGGCTTTCTGATTTAAAAGGCGGTTTTTCTATCTCCATCCTTTAAATACATGTTTTTGATGAAATTGTGTCTGATAACTCAAATGTTTGCTTAAAACATCTAATTAGGATCATTGTAAAGAAGTTTAATCTGTTTATGCGTGGGTGTATATACACAATCATGTATGTGACATATATCTTATGTCTTTATACATGATATTATGTCTTTATATATCTATCTTTTTCCATCTATATGTATCTATACATATGCATATAACTTAAAATGCAGACTTACCTGTGTACCGTGTGTGGTAGGAATTTTAAATGTTTCATTTCTTAGCAAGGTGAAATCTAGGTATTTAATTTGGGTTTCTTAAGGTTGTTTTTTTTTTTTTGCACCCAGGGGCTTTTAACCATAGAGCATTGATCCATATCCCCAGTCCTTGTTATTTATGTTTTATTTGAGATAGGTTCTCACTAAATTATTTAGAGCCCCACTAAGTTGATGAGGCTGACTTTGAACTCATGATACTTCTTGCTTCAGCCTCCAGAGCCACTGGGATTAGAGGTATGTGCTACCATGGCCAGCCAGGCTTCTTAAGGTTTTAAGGTATCTATTTGTCAGTTATGACTAACTTCTTATTCCAAGTGAGAAGTTGACTCGAATATTTTATTCATTCTTTGTTTCTACCATGTGTCACACATACACCCACAACAGTTGAAGTGCAAATGTGCAAAAAGAAGCTCATTTAAATCATACAAGATTATTCACCTAATCTGCAACCTTACATATACAGAACTTGTGTGGTAGTCACAATACAATGACTGTTGGGAGATCCCATTAGAATTACAAAAATGTGCCAGAGAGGTAGCACATGTCTGTGATCCCAGTGACTAGAGAGGCTGAGATAGGAGGATTGCAAGTACAAAGCCAGATTCAGCAATGTAACAAGGCCCTAAGTAACTTAGTACCCTATCTCAAAATTAAAAAATAAATAAATAAATAAATAATGGACTGGGGAGTGTGGCTTAGTGGTTAAGCACCCCTTGGTTCAATCCCTAGTACCAAAAAAAAAAAAAAAAAAAAAAACCCACAACAATATAAAAATGTGTTACCATCTTTATCATCATCCATAATGGAGTCTATAAATCAAGAAAATGAGTATATCCCAAGATAGCAAAAGACGTTTTGAGACGGTAGCATAAAAAATACACAGTAGAACACAGATGGGTCCATGTAGAATGCAAATTTGACTGACAGAAGGCCCAGTGTCCCAGCTCAGAATGAAGATGTAAGTGTGATGCAGAGACCACTGGGAAGTGGGCATAGGGTACCTTGGCACAAGGTGCTATGGCTCATGCTGATAGAGTGCCTGAAAGACACAGCAAGAGAGCAAAGGGAGCTGAGTTGGGTAATTGCCACTGCTGACTAAGTGGGTCACAGGGATATAAAAGACCAACCCATTGCAAATCGG
Source organism: Marmota monax (assembly GCF_021218885.2). Classification (NCBI taxonomy): domain Eukaryota; kingdom Metazoa; phylum Chordata; class Mammalia; order Rodentia; family Sciuridae; genus Marmota; species Marmota monax. The sequence goes on from NW_026694038.1 coordinate 4,114,062, forward strand.
ATAACATTTTGTTTTGAATAACCACAGAAATATTGGGAGTGAACTGTTAGTGAGTCCAAATATGATAGGATAAATTAAACATTGTTTACTTTGTTGTGTTTTTTTCTCCCCTCTTCCCAGGCCATGATGCTCCCTTGGTCCCTGGGCGATTTGTATAACTTGATTAAAAATTAAATTGCTTTGGAAAAGTTAGCTCTGAGATTTAGTTTTCTGGATCCTTAATGATTTGAGTGGATCATTCTGGGGAATCAGAAGAAAGCAATGACAGGAAAGAAGGACATAGGAAGTGAGACTTTGGGGAGGGAGGTTTCCTGGTCTTAGAGCAGTATGGACACTTCCTAAACCCCTGAGGGGATGGCAGGTACCTAGTACGTGGCAATGGTAAGGCTTTTGGACATCAAGACCCTGGCTGCCCTGGATATGTGATTGACAGGAGCAGCTTATTTTGAAAGAACCCCAGGATGGCCCTGCAGGGTCATCCACACTGACCCCTACCTTAGTAGCTCTCAGATTCCTGTGCAGTCACAATAGAAGTGAGAAATACCAGGCTGATATTCCCCAAATTGTCCTGGTTATTTGAAAATTACTTTAAAAACATTTTAGTATTAATGAATTACACACAATTTTCTTGTGTTACTTTTATTCCTTCAACTTAATAGCAATGTATCTTCTCTATTTTTTCTTGTTTGACTCTAAACCATAACCTACAGTGCTAGGTAGATCTGTGCTTGAGCGAATAACAGCATGCTGTCACACTGAGTTACTGGCAATATAAAGGATTGGGAAAAAAAAATATCTTAGTGAGATTTCAACATGACAAACTGTTTCAGGTAGAGCTGCATCAAAAAAGATGAAGATGAACTGGAAAGTGTATTTTCGAATAAAAGAGATCCTTCCAATAAAAAAAATGCAGTCCTACTTTAAAGAAAAATGGAAAAGAGTACCCAAAGTTATCAAAAGAGAGTTGGAAGAAATAAAATAAAGGTATAAAAATAACTTTAAAAAGTATGCTTAAAATTTAGGTTTATTGATTCTATTTTTATTATTTTCTATTTTACATAAATACATGCTATATATGTTATTTCTGTAACATTATATATAATTCTATATATATTATTTCTATAATATATAAATATATGCTACTTGTGTTTATATTAGGATTTCTGTCAAAATTTCTTCATTGTATTACTACAATTTATGTTCTTGCTTTGGTCAAAATCTGGACAGTAAACTGTCCTTCAAGACACATGAATTGTGTCTTGTCTTTGCTATTGTACCCTCCACATGTAGAAGGAAGAGATTGGACTCCTAGATTTCAGAACTTTAAGAAATTGCTGATCCCCTGGTCAATTTGAAGCAACAGCTGTTTCAAGGCACACTCTTTTATATATACCACTGCCTCTTATAGTTCTGTAACTCAGTACAAGGACCTCAAACCCCGAAAGGGAAATGCCTATCTGTCCAGAGAGCACAGTTCCTCATACACGTGACATAGGCGAACACCCTCAGAATGATCTTTTAAAGTTAATGTGATGCCCTTAAGGATAAAATCATATTCTTATTTCTATGAATTCAAAGCACTTTCACATAGAGATAAGAGAATTCAATATTTTGTTTCAGGACACAATACAATACTCAGAGATGGAAGTGGCAGGTTCCTCCCTTGACTTGTCTCCCTGGCCCTGCATCCTCTTCTACAAGAATGACATTGGACTCTTTTCTCCTTTCTTGTTTCCAAAAGATGAATCATTCTCAGGTATATCATCACCATGATCTCATTTGTACTTTCAACATTTCTTGAGGCATCAGTTTATTCCTGAAATACACAGAAAAAAACTGATCACTATGTGAACAAGATCACCTTTTCTGTTTTGTTGTTCTAAAGGAAACTGCACCTGCTTACACATATGTTTTTCCAAATTTCTTATTCATATGGACTCTTGAGTGAATGTTAATCAGCTAAAGTGCTAGGCAATGTCAAGGAGATTATTAAGATTTCATTACTTTCAATCTGGATAAAAAAATGTAAATTGAAATTGATGTTAGCAAGTTTAGCTGATGACCAATAACCTAATTCAGTCAATCAAATACTTATTCTCTTTTACTAAGTCCATAAGAGTACCAGTGCAAAATGTGGGTGATAGTCCTTCTCAGTCTTAGAGTTAAAGCAAATGAAAATGATCAGCAATTTGATAGATCATGCATATGCATGACTTGAGCCTGTCAGTAGTGATGTCCTGAAGGGGTACTTTTCCTAACCATATACTGTGGAACACTAAGTCCTATGAAGCTCCAGCATGAAATGCTGCCTTTGCATTCCTGTCTTCTTAAGTCTGCACACTACATTGCTGAAGAATTCTGCAATAAAGCAACCTGTTTAATTTTGTGTACCTTTTTAGCTTAGCTCAGAGTTATTCTCATAGTCTGCTACCCTCCTTTTTCTTTTTTTTTTTTTTTTCCATTTTCTTTGAAGAAATACCATTAACAGTCTTTGGGAATAGTACCCTGAGATCATGTATTGAAGAACATTGCTTTTGATAATTTAAATTTCAGTCACGTCCAAAGCACAATAGGTCTTGCCACATGAGAAAGTTTCTTTATTACTTGAAAATTCTTTACCTCACTTTTTAATCCTATGACAATTTGAAAAGTTTTTTTTTTTTTTGAGTTTCATTTGTCAGTATTATCCTCATTGATCAGTGGTTAAAATAAAGAAAAAAATGGGAGTGACCCAGTATGACAGAATGTAACCGATTGAGAAATTCAATCCAGGCCCAGTGGCGTGTGCCTATAATCCCAGAGATTCAGAAAGCCGCAGGAGGATCCAAGTATGAGGTCAGCCTAGACAATTCAGTGAGACACCATCTCAAAATAATTTTTTAAAAAAGTGTGCAGGGGACTGGAGATGTAGCTCAGAGGTTAGAGGTACAATGCTCTTATGTTCAATGCCTAACAAAAAAAAAAAAAAAAAGAAAGAAAAAAAAGAATTCTAAATCCTAGCTGTGTGCAGAAGGCTTAGGGATTTAAGACCTGGTCAGCTGTCATGATGGACACACGTTGGCCCATTGTATTCCTAAGTGTAGAGGAGCTGAAAGCCTGGTCAGTCCAACCCAGATGTTAATCCCAGTTGGCAATGGGAGATATCCAGGAATTCTTGGCCTGACTCCCGATTCTCCAAGTCCCTCAGCCAGATGCAAGACCTTTGGGGAATAGTCACTCAGAACCATGATGAAGAGGTTGGCAGGATCCCATGTGAGTCAGGGGAGAAAGGGTTTAGGTGGGCGTGCCTGACAATGAGGTGTGTGTGTGTGTGCGCTGAATACACCACAGGGGAACAAGCAGAGCAGAGCCAAAGGATGTCCCAGAGACCAAGGATTCAAGCCGAGTCAATTATGCATACAAGAGGACAGTTAGGTTTTAGAGAAAATGCAATTGTAAACCAGAGCAACTTGGTAATAATAAACGTGAATTTATAACAGCCATGACAGTAGCATTTTTCACACTTTGAGCATTTGGAAATGTTTGCAGTTGGCATGAATATAGTTGCTCTGAGCAGAAATCACTGTGTTTGGTTCAGTTATTGAACTTGTATTCTTATAATACTTCCTATATTATTATCTTCTCTTTTGGCATGCAGTTAGAAAACTCCTGGTTCTAATTATTCAATGTTATGTAGGCTTTTGTTGCTATGGAGTAAATTAAAATCAAAAAACTTTACTGAGAAATTACTGTTTGCAGACATACATGCCAGAAAACACCAGAGATACCAATGTGGAAAGAACTCTGTCCTCCAGAAGTTTATCCTCAGTTAACTGCAATTTGGATGTGATTTACGCAAACTGAGATATTCAAATGATTCACTGTAGTAAATATTTTAATTTTTTTCATAAAACTATGCATGTTTAAGGTCTACAATATGATGTTTTCAAATAATATACATAGTACAATGGTTACAAGTTAGGCAAATTAACATATTTCTTTAGGTAGTTCTTTTTTGTAGATGTGAAAATACTTGAAATCCATGGTTAGTAAATTTCCATTAAATAATTAACTATACTTATCAAGTTGTATCTTTGATACCTAGAGTTATTCATCCTGTATTGATGAAACTTTGTAATTTTGACCAACATCTTCCTGTTTTTCTCACATTCTTGCCTCTAGTAAAAACTATTTTACCCTGTTTCCATATATTCAATTTTTTAAGACTGCACGTGTAAGTAAAATCATGCAGTAACTGTTCTTCTGTGTCTGACTTATTCACTTAGCATAATGTTCTGAAGACTCATTCTTGTTCTTTCAAATGGCAAGAGCTCCTTTTTGAAGACTGCATGATGTTCCTTTGTACAATTCACCTGCTACAAAGCCCCAGGTTGTTCCCTGTGGTGACTATTATAAATAATTCTGCACAGATTACCTGTTTGAGGTGCTAGTTTCATATCTGTTTGTGCGTACCTAGATGGGGGATTAATTGATTAGGTGGCATTATTTTTTTAATTCAAAATAAATTTCTTTTTAAATTGATACATAAGCCAAAACTTGTGGAGTGCAGTGTTCTGGCTCAGAGTCTTTGACTCGTGTCTGGGTGCACTTGCAATTGCTGGGAACTTTCTGTGAAAAAGTATGGCCCAATTGCTATGGGCTCCCTATATATGAAGGCTCTATACAAAGCACAGAAACTGTGTCAGTCTTGGCTTAGATTTCAGACACCAGTTCCTGGGGATAGAGGATACTAGGCATAGCAAGATAACCACAATGTTTCACCAGTACTGTAACCTCCAAGTTGGCCTACTTAGTAGATACATTGGGCAATGGACTCCCTGGGTGCTACAGGAAGCTCCTATCATCGCACCAGTGGAATAGCTACAAAAAATGTTTCTAGTCCTGTAACTTTCTAGTTTACAAAGAACAATGCCTCTGTAGCCTTTAACTTCCTGATTGTGAGACCCTATATAATAAATGTACATAGGCAGCTCTGGGTCACTGCTTCTCCACCTGAGATCAGTGTCCCACCTGATCCAACCTTTCTCTCTAATATTAGTGTCTTTCTTAGTTCCCCATTGCTCCTTGCCAGTTTTCTGAATTAACAGCTGTTCAGATCATGGCAAAAACTTATACATATTTATGGGGCACCATGTGATGTTTCAATAGGTGTACACATTGTAGAATGTTTAAATCAGGTTAAACGTTCTCTCTCTTCAAATAGTCGTAATTTCTTTGTGATGAACACATTCAAAATCCTTTCTTGTAGCTTTTTGAGATATACACCACATTCCTATTATCTACAGTCACTCTACTGTTCAATAACACACTGGAACTTCTTAGTCCTATCAAACTGTAACATTTTTCTGTCAACTTCTGTGAGGTCAGTTTTTCTAGCCTACCCTTTAAAGTCAGTGCTCCTCAGGTTTCTGTCTAGACTGCTTTATGTTTTTTTTGCTTTATACATCTCCCTGGATTATTTTATTTCAGTCCATGCCTTCAATTATATCTTGCTCTCACAGTCTTGAGTTCTACTTCTATATATGTACCTGAAAAAAATCACCACTTTTGAAGCTGACATATTACTTTATACCCTGAAAGCCAAACCTACTTCCATGTTGTCTTTCAGTGATCAGCATCATCCATTCATCACTTTGCCCCAACCCCCTATGTAATAATGCTCTACATTCCATGAATTTATCAGCATATCCTGTCAACTCAGTGTTTCTTGAATGTAATTTATTTTCATTTAAAATTTCACTATCTTAATTCAGTCACTAATATCTTCCACTAACATCCTTCAAACCACTCTCTACTCTATGGCAAGAATACTCTTTCTAAAATGCTATCTGGCAATGCCATTTTCTCCTTCCTCCCTAAAATCCTCACTGTCTCCCCTTTGTCCTGAAGAAGTGCCTTTTGGCCTGACTCCTGCTATTCTTCCTAGCTCACCTGCTGTTTATCTCTTCACTGTCATTCTTGCCAATCTAGCTTGCACTTGACTGCAGTCATATGATGCCCTTGGTTTTGTCCTTTTACAACTCTCCTTCCGGTCAATATTTTGGTATGATTTTAACTCCGCTTAGAATTCACCCTGCTTTGATTCCATTGATAACTCCCTGATTTTACAGTTTCTCAGACTAATTACACAGAGACTTCTGTCCCTGCCCCAATTAGAGCAGATAGCAATGTATTACAATTTCCTGTTTGTATGCTTACTAAATGAAAAGCTCCTTGGATTGACCTTCCTCACAACTGAGTAACCAAAGGAACCATTTCACCCTCCTAAGAATAAAAGGGAACAATTTTCACACATTCTTTTGGCTCCACTATGCCTTTAGGGCAGTTTATTTTCTACTTTGTTACACTGACTTCTCATATTTAAACTTAAAACAATACAGTTTTTGTTGAGTAAAATTATCCAAGTTGAGCCTCAAAGTAAAAAAGAAATAAAATGTAACCATTGTTCAGATTTTACTTGATGGCCTGAGATAAATTTAATATAGTATATTTCCATCGATTACATGAAAAAAAAATTGAAAGTGTTAAAGCCTTAAAAAAACACTGGGATGAAACCCCTAAATGTCCTTTAAAAGTTGATAGAGCAAAATCAATAAGCAAATGTATTTGTTGTCACACCCATAGGAGAACACTTCTGCTTTTGTTAGAAAATATAAAAAAGAGTTCTTACGTGGGGGACATTTTCTTTCTTTCTTCTTTTGTAAAATAATTGTGATGAATAAAATGTACAAATAGAAGAGTCTCTTTGGCATTTTAGCTTGAAATAATAGATCATATTACTAACTCATAAATGCCTGAAGCTTGAAAAAAACATTAACAAATCTTATGTATATTTGAGGTGTAGAACATTATGTTATGGGATACATACAGAGAGTAAAATGGTTACTATATTGAAACAAGTTCACATATTCATCTCACATTGTTACTTTTTTTTTTTTTGGTGAGAACAGTTAAATTCTACTCCTTTAGCAAAAATATAGAATACAGTATTAACTATATCCTCACATTGCACATGAGCTCTCTGGACTGTCCATTCTACAGTTGGCTACTTTATATACTTTGATGTACATCTCCCTGTTTTCTTCCATCCCACCCATGGTAACCACTGCTGAAAAAAAATGTTTTGGAACATAGCAATGGAAACTATGTACACAGATTATTACCTACTGGATTATATTATCTCTTAATATACTCAAATTAGCCATTTATCTCCTTTATTATTGTTCCTTTTATGATTGTGTTATCTCACTAATTAGAAAATTACTTCCTTGAAATTTTCCTTATACTTTTCATTTCTCCCACAGCAAATAGAATAGTTCCAGATACACAGCAGCTATATTCAGCAAATATGCTCTGATTAATTGAGTACATTTGGAAGCTCTCTTCTGTTTAATGTTTGCAGTGTTCATCACCATCTGTAATTCTCCTGAATCAATGTGATATAATTACATGAAAAACAGGCTGCTGCTCTGATAATCCTCTCCTTTAGGTTGGAGACATCCCTGCACACACACACACACACACACACACACACACAAACACACATATATATTCATTCTCATTCTCTCTCTCCCTCCCTCCCTCTCCCCCCCATCTCTCTGCCTATCTGACTCCCATCTCTCTGTCACCCCCTTGTCTGCCCCACTTTGTGCCCCCCCCATTTGCTATTTCTCTGTCTTTTCTCTCTCTCCTCAAACCCCTCTGTCTCTCTCTGGTCTCTCATCTCACCCCACCCCACACTCAATTAGTTACTGAAGATTGGGAGGGTGAAAATATTTTATTTAGATAGGGTATACTCCTTCCACATCTGGAGCTGTCCTTATGTTCTCTCTACCCACAGGTCTATTCTTTAGGGATAGCATGTGTTTAGGTTTTCAATGTTTACTTATCATTTCAGTACATTTTAATAACTTCTATATTGTCTGCCTTCAGAGACTCAGAAAGAATACAAACAATTGTAGTTTTTATGATACTCTTTATAAATTAATTTTTAAAAAATTATATATGGCAGAGAAATGCATTACAATTCTTATTACACATATTTTGTTGCATATGAGCACAATTTTTCATATCTCTGGTTGTATACAAAGTATATTCACACCACTTTGTGTCTTCATACATGTACTTTGGATAATAATGTCCATCACATTTCCACCTTCATTTCTAACCCCATACCCCTTCCCTTTCCTCCCACTCCTCTGCCCTGCTAGAGTTTATCTATTCCTCCCATGTTCCCCCTCCCTACCCCACTATGAATCAGCCTCCTTATATCAGAGAAAACATTCAGCATTTGTTTTTTTTTTTCAGAGACTAACCCACAAAATTACAATTATCTTACGTTAGACAAAAGTGCCAAAAATATACATTGGAGAAAAGATAGCCTCTTCAATAAACGGTGCTGGGAAAACTGGAAATCCATATGTAAGAAAATGATACTAAACCCCTATCTCTCACCATGCACAAAACTCAACTCAAAGGACCTAGAAATAAAACCAGAGACCCTGCATCTCATAGAAGAAAAAGTCGGCCCTGATTTCCATCATGTGAGATTAGGCCCCAATTCTTCTCCTTTGGCACAAGAATTAAAATCAAATATCAATAAATGGGATGGAATCAAACTAAAAAGTTTCTTCTCAAAAAAAGAAACAATCTGTGAGCTGAATAGAGAGCCTGCATTATGGGAGCAAATCTTTACCCCTCACACATCAGGTAGAGCACTAATCTCTAGAGTATATAAAGAACTCAAAAAGCTAAGCACCAAAAAACCAAATAACCCATTCAATAAACAGGACAAGGACCTGAACTGACACTTCTCAGAAGAGGATATACAATCAATCAACAAATATATGAAAAAAAAATGTTCTTCATCTCTAGCAATTAGAGAAATGCAAATCAAAACCACTCTAAGATTTCAACTCACTCCAGTCAGGATGGCAGCTATTATGAATACAATTGTAGTTTTATATAATAGATGCCATATTAAAGTGAAATAAATGATTTAGGCCACATCTAGGAGGAATAGCTATTTTGCACCTGACTGAAAGACTCAGGGAAGGGTGGGACAAAATTTTTTTTTTTCAGCAGAAATAATGAGAAGACTCCAGAACAAGAAACAAACAAAAAAAAATCATCCTCTGTTCTGTTTTTTTTTTCTGTTAATATATCGATATACCAACTATACCAAATATAGTACAATATATCAAACTATAGCAAATATTGTACAACAGCATCTATCATTTTCTCTCACGACTTTGGTAGGGTCTGACCTAGGGTGTCTGTTTATGAAGTGAAGGTCTCTGCCTCCCCCAAAGTCATATGTTGAAAACCTAAGCCCTAGTTGTGATGGCGTGTGGAGATGGGGCATTCTAACTTCAGGTTTACAGCTAGAAATAAAGGTGAAGCCACTGGGTCTATAGTATTTTGTCATGGCAGCCCCACTGTGTTGAATAGTGCAGGCCTCTATTGTTCTAGAGAGAGGAGAGGAGAGTCATTTCAAAAGCTTCCTCACTCACACATTGAAGTGGGGGGAGAAGAATCAAATAACTCGAAATCAAAGATGTTGGGGCTCCATGGTCCTTTCTCTTTCTCACTGTTTTCCCCAACATGGTGGATTCAGGGTAGCCATGCTGATTACATAGTGGCCAAAGGGACATGTTTTAAGGTAGAGACAAACCAAGCAAATACTCTATTACCTTTATAACCTGCCTGAGTCAGCCAAGCAGACCACTTCTGCCAGTTTCTAGTAGATAAAAGTAAGTTCAACCCATATTTTAGGGAGAGAGACTGGGACTCCACCTCTTGACTAAAGAAATATAAAAATTGCATGCATACATTAAAGTCACTGTTCCTATAAAGATTTATCTATGTGCATTTATATAGTGCTGGTTGCAAACAGGAGGAAAAAGAAGCAGATTTAGTAAGAATAATGGTGGGGAACTGGTCACAGAACATTTGAATTAAATCCAACTTAGTCTCACAATGTACTTTATGCCAATATATTCGATTGAGTGAATATTTACTCCTTATCTTGCTTTGACAGATCCTCCAACCCCAGGAAGAGTCCATCTTTTGGCTCCCTTACTGTCTCCCTTCTCCTAGGTTTTGTCTGCTTGCTTCTTCTCAATCTGTGATGGTTCATTTTCCTTAAATATATCATCACACTCACTCACCAAGTCCTGGCTTTTGTCTTCTACATATTGCTCAATCTATTCACTCCTCTCCATCTTTGATTCTTTTAGTTCATGCCATATCACCATCTCTATCACACAACATTTATTTCCTGAATACCCGCTATGTAATATATTGAAACTGGGACTTATATCAATTTAGAATACAGACAATAATGCCCATCATCTTTGAGCTGCAGTGAAGAGAAAAACAGACTCCTATTTCCTTTCCCCAGGGGAATGAGGTTACTGATAGATTTATATGTATTTGCTACCTGCCCTTCTCCACATTATGCTATCTCTGTAAATCCCTCTGCTTCCCCTCATTCTGGAGTTGCTCAAGTAGAAAGGCCTTTAGTAACCTGTCAGCACCTCTAGTTAGGAATTGCCACTTTCAATTTGAGGCTTTCAATTATAATTACTGTTTGTTTTCTCTATATGAAATGTTCTAATCATGGGGTTTTGTGTCAGTTGTAGGCCATGTGGGCCTTTATTTGTACCCCACTTGCCCCTGATCTGGAGAGTAGACATTTAACTTTGAGATGTGCTCCTAAAGTCAACTTTATATTCTTACGTAGCATGCATTTCAAGTCAACTCATTCCAACATAATCTCTCAGTTTTTTACAACCCTGTGTGGTCACTTGTCTCCATTTGGTTAAAAAAAAAAGGCAGAAATTTAACATTTTCACAAATGATTAAATATGCTATAAGACCTCAGTCTTATATGGCAATTTTTAGGAGTCTTATAAGCTAGTTAAAATCACAATCATTCTTGCTTCATCCTGTTCTGATTTTTTTTTATGTGAAAGCTTTGGAAATTCAACCTGAGCTGACAGTTATTTACCCTTCAAGAGGTAGAATTTGGGTAGGGAATAAAAAAGGAAAGCTCAAATACAGGTATACAAGTAGGAAGTCAAGAGTGACATGTTACCAGAGAAATCACAATAGCTCATCATCCTCAAATTTGAAACAAGCATGTCTTGATAATAATATTAGTATTTGAGAAACTTAAATTTCCTTGTGAAAAATTATTAGCTAAATAGTTATCAGGAGTGTGTTTGTGATAGAATACACCTTTCAAACCTCCTGCAAAGGCTAAACAAACTGGAAGTTCCAAACTCGCAAGAGATTTACCCACACTATTCCTACATAAAATGGCTAGCTCAATCTCTGAATAATACACTTAATTACCACTTCTTTTTGAGTCCGTTTTTGTGTCACGGTGACCAAAATAGCTGACAAGAACAATGAAAAGGAGGAAACATTTATTTTGGCTCTCCTTTTCAGTGGTTCAGTTGACTCCATAGCTCTGGGCCCAAGGTGAGGCAGAACATCATGGTGGAAGGGTGTGGTAGAGGACAGCAGCTCAGGACATGACAAGAAGGAACTGGCCAGGGACCAAAATACATAAATAAACCCAAAAGTCACACTTCCAATGACTTACCTCTTCCAGCCACACCCAACCTAACTACAGTTACCACACTGATGTGAATTAATCCACTGATTTGGTTAAGGTTCTTATAACCCATTCATTTCACCTCTGAAAATTCTTACATTTTCTCACACATGAGCTTTTGATGGATAGTTCATATCTAAGCAGTAACACTCCCCCAATAGGTCTTTGCCACAATTTTTGTAAGACGTCTTCTACAACCTATTCTGCTATGCAGTTTCATAGCTGACAAAACCCTTTTGACTGCCCTCTCACATGCCAGAGAGCTGTCCCAAGTGTCGCCTGTCTGTAGGTACAGGTTAGTGTCAGCCCACATGAACTCAGACCGTAGTAATTAATTTAAACCTAAACAGTACTGTTGGAATGGGGTTCACAGTTTCATTCTTAGGGAAATAGAATTTGGATTTTGCTAAGTCTGAATTACTGGAGTCTGGACAGCGCCATGAGAGAGGCATAGACTCTACCTACAGCATGCGGATAGCGGAAGTGTAAAGGACAAAGGTGACATTCTCTGACTTCTGTCACAGATTTAAAAATTAACTCCAGAAATATGACTGAAGAGTTTCTTATTTTTCCTCTCATGGGAGGCAGGTAGAGATTTTAACTCACTGAGGAAACAAGAGTCCTCATAATACATAGCAGTAGATTCAGCAGCTGTTTTTCCCAGGGTAGGGTAAGTTGATGTCCAGAAGATTCTGGGAACCAAAAATGGACACAAGCCAGATAGGTGAAGGCTGTGGAGCCCTAGTGCTCAAGGTCAGTGAGGGTGTACTAGGCTGGGGTGTTGATGAAGGAGGGTTTGCCTGAGGCCCTTAGTCCCACCATCTCATTCAAGAACCTGTGATCAACACCTTGTAGCACTTATGAGTTCACAAAGCAATTTTCCAAACAAACTCACAATAGAGCTTTATGAGATCTTATCCACAATGTATGGGTGAGAAGATGAAATTCAAAGTTAGATAACTTACATAAGATCACTTCCTTATTAAGTGTCAAAATAATAGCTGGATCCAAGTTCTTTGTATGTTTTTCCCCCCTGCTATAGCATATCATTTATCCTTTATAGATATAGACATACTATGAGTTCAATTAAAGAATATTTAGGAAATGTTAATATACATTTAAACATTTTACTAGTGACAGGAATTAAATGAATAAGTCAGATACACATATCAAAGTCAGAGACTGAGTCTTTTAATAAAATCACTTTTTCCTCCCATTTTACCATCTCTTCATACCTTCTGTATAACATTGGGTTTCATATGCCATCTAGTGGACATTTTCCAAATTACATGTAAAAACAACCCTGCATTGTTTTCCAGTGTTTCTGAAGTAGGTCTTTATCTGCACTTCACCTTTTTAAGCACGTTTATGCACAGACTTCTTTTTTTTAATCTCCCCAAGTAAGAAATGCCCAGCCATTTTAGTATATAGTTCTTGACTATTTTTCCTTTCTTATTTAAATCTCCCTCATAAAACAAAGTAAAATTCTTTTGGCTGCACAATTCTGACCCTAACACACCATTACTTAGCAGTAAAATTCATTGACTTTAAAATAACCAGTACTTTTCCTCTGTTCCCAGTATCTAACTCTGCCTACCTTTCTTGGAGCATCCCTGTGCAACAGTGAGTTACTAGAAGGCCAGAATTACATGAAAAATCAACATGAGATGACATATCACATACATCATCATAAGAAGAATTAAAAACCAATGGAAATAATAGTTGAACCTATGTAAAAATGATGCACCTAGAGGCATTTTTAAATCTCAGTGAATTATCTTATAAAATCTCAACTTGCCTTCACAACAGTTCTGCAAAGCCATTAGAGCAGGTGTATTGTCATTATTTGCCAGTAAATGAACAGGAAGAGAGATGATCAGTGACTTGATCAGTCTCACAAAGGCAAGAAGGGGTAGGGAATGAATTAGAACTTGTCCTGGTGAGGCCTGCAGACCAGCAGCATGGGAATCACAAGGGAGACTGTGAGATTCCAGATCTTTGTCTGTATGCTGGCCCTGTGGAGTCAGAATCTGCACTCTGACCAGATCCCAAGTGATTCCATGTCTGCTAACAGTCTGAGAAGAACCTGTCTAGCCCATGGATCACCTATGAGATCAAGAGGCATTCCTAAGGTATCCCAAGTCACCCTGTGGTCTTTTAGCAGTGTTTGAATTAGTTTTAATTGTAACAAAAACTCAAATATGAAAAAAATATTATTTCATATGAAAGAAACATTTTCAAAGTAATCAAATCTTTTCAAATATTTAAAACATTAAAATATTTGATTTGAATTACTTTGAATTCAGATTTCATTGGAATTATTCTGAAAATATTTGTGTTCCTAGAGCAACAATACCAGTTTTCTTGTTTGGGGAAACCACATGTCTGTAACAGAATGTTATAACCAACCCAAGATTTTTTTTTTTTAACTTTAGAATTTTTAAGCTAAAAGTATTTATTTTAACTTTATTTTTTCAATTTATGTATGAAGCAAATGAAGTTCACTCAAAAAGTTATTGGCAACGGGACTAAATTTGAAGCTTTGCCTAATGGTGTGATCTTCCACTATCCCCTACCCTTCACACATGTGAATTTATGTCTGGAAGAACATATTGAAAAGCTTATTCTGTAGGAAACTAGTATTGTGGATTTCATTGTAAAAATGCACTTGAGAAATAGTGTATGATATAACTCCTTATTGATTCTCAGCAGAGTCTCAAGTGAGAAGACCTTCTATAAAGAATAACTTTAACTCAGTTTACCAAGTATTTTTGCTGTAGCTTCTTCTCTGATGTACTCTTCTGTCATACTTCTTAAAGGAAATTGTATTATGTACATTTAGGGTATACAACTTGATGTTATGGGTTACACATAGTAAAAAGGTCATTATAAACAAATTAATATATTCACTATTTCTTACAGTTATCCTTTATTATTTGATTTGTGAAAAAGAACAGCTAAAATCTATTCAGCCTGAATTCTACATACTGTGTAATTCTGTTCTCTATAATTCTCATATTGTACATTAGATGCCTAGACGTGCTCATCCTACATTTCTGCTACTTTGTATTCTTTCATCTAGTTATCTCTGTTACCTGTGACACTGGTAATCACTACTTTACCAAAAGGTTATCTCTGTATATTTGAATACATTTTAGATTCCACATATAAATGAAATGATACAATATTTTCCTTTGGCTCATTGCACTTCACAGTGTCCTGTAGGCTTATCTATGTTGTAGCAAAATAGAAAAATCTTATTCTTTTTTAGGTCCAAATGACTCTTTATTGTATATACACACTGTAGTTTCTTTATTTATTGACAGGTTATTTCTATATCTTGGATGATGTGAAAAATGCTGCAATGAACATGAGCTCATAGATATCTTTACAAGAGCATGATTTAATTTTCTTGGGTATGCACTCAGAAAATGGATAATTTGGTCATGTGGTAGTGTTATTTTTAATTTATTTAGAAACCTTCATACTGTTTTCTGTAATGGCTACATTTTCACTGATGGTTCACTAAAGTTCCTGTTTTTCCACACTCATGAACATGTGCTCTCTTTTTACTTTTTGGTAACAGTCATCCTAATGGTGAGAGGCATCTTATTGGGGTTTGAGTAACATTTCCCTGATGATCAAGGGTGTCAAGCACTATTTCTGGGTGGTCATGTCAGTAGTGTATATTCAAGTCATTTGTACATTTCTTTTTCAGTGTTTTTCCACTGTTGAATTATGTGAGACCTTTATCAATTTTGGATATTAACCCCTTTGCAGATACATAGTTGGCAAATATGTTTTCCCAATCTAGTATTGCTATTTTCTACTTTACTTATTTATTTATTGTTGACAGTTTCTTTGCTGCACAAAAGCTTTTTTTTTTTTTTTTTTTTTTTTTGCAGGGGGGTATTGGGGAATCTATCCCAGGGCCTCACATATGCTAGGAATGGGCTTTACCACTGAGCTCCTACCCCTTTTCATTTTGTTTTGAGACAGGACTTTGATAAGTTGCCCCGGCTGCTGCTTCAGTTTCTGGAGTAGCTAGGTATCACATCTGGCCATCACCTCTTCTAAATTTTCAAAATGTCTTTCATAGGGTAAGAATTTAATTAATATGGGCCAGAGGGTGCTGATTGGGTTTGGTTCCAGATAGGTACAGTGATGTAGTCTCTGTGCAGTTTTTTGCTGTACACAACATTGGTGATGACTAGAGGTGCCTCTCTGGTCTAGGCTATAGGAATGTGTAGAAGTGACAGTGGCTGTGTATGATATTAGAGCTAATGCTTTAGGGATTCTCTTTGTTCTCTTTCATAGTGGGGAATCTCAGCTGAGGTAATGTCTCTCTTTTTTTGTTCTTCTAAATAGTTATACATGAGAGTAGAATACATTTTGACACATCATATATAAATGGAATGTAACTTGTCCTTCGTCTGGTTGTACATGATGTAGAGTTACGCAGGTTATGTAATCATATATGCACAGAGGATAATAATGTCTGATTCATTCTACTATCATTGCTATCACCTCCCTTCCCTTCACTCTCCTCTATTTAGTCCAAAATACCACTATTCATCTCCCTTCCCCCTATTGTGAATTAGCATCTGCATATCGAGAGAAAACATTCAGCCTTTGTTTCTTTGGGATTGGCTTATTTTGTTTAACATAATATTCTCCAGTTTCATCCATTTACTAGTAAATGCCATAATTTTATTCTTATTTAAAGCTGAGTAACATTCCATTGTGTGTATATATCACAATTTTTTTATCCATTCATCTGTTGAAGGGCACCTAGTTTGGTTCCATAATTTAGCTATTGTGAATTGAGCTGCTATAAACATTGATGTGGCTGTGTCACTGTGGTATGTTGATTTTACGTTCTTTGAGTATATAGCAAGGAGTGGGATAACTGGATCAAATGGTGATTCCATTCAGGTTTTCTTAAGAATCTCCATATTGCTTCCTTGAGTGGTTCCATCAATTTGCAGTTCCACCAGCAGTGTGTGAATGTACCTTTTCCCCCACAATGAGGTAATGTCTCTTGATATTGGGTCTGACATGGCTCACAGACAGCTACCATGGTGGAACAAGGATTCTGGAAGTAGGTGCTTTAAGTAGCTATGCCCAGAAAGAAGTTCTGTAGCACCTGGAGCTTACACAGCAGATTCATACTCCATGGCATGAGTGGGTGTGGTTCTTCTACAAATCCAGAGTGTGTTGCATGAAGGCACACCACAGCAGCCTGAGTCTGGGAACTTGGGTGTAGCTGTGGTTATGACCTAGGGCAGGGGACAGCTCTGGTTTTTACATAGGCTATCTGTAGCTCCAAACACAACCTGTATTTTGTTTTAATATTTGGGGGAATTATGTAATATTCAAAACATGGTTTTAGAATATACTTTACCATAGTCTAACTTAACAGAGTTTCCATGACATAACCTGAAGCAGGAGAGAATCAGCAAGATGGCTGACAAGAAGCACATAGTATGCTTCTCCCTCTCCAAAAAACAAAACAAAAACAAAAACCCCCATGGTCAAACAACTGCATTTTGACAAAAATAACAGCCTGCCAGAGAATAGTAAAGAAGCAACAGAAATCCCATAGACTGCAGAAACAAGGCTACAGTGGTGGTATGCTGATTTTAAGTCCATGAAATTCTACCCGAGCCCACCTCCCCATCAGGGATTCAGAGGCTCTGTGAGTTGATAATTGTGCTAATTCAAAAGTGGAAGCGGGGTAAATACTGGTATTTTGGATTAAATAGAGGAGAATGAAGGGAAGGAAGGTGGTAGGAATGAGAGTAGAATGAATCAGACATTATTATCCTCTGTGCATATATGATTACATACCCCGTGTAACTCTACATCATGTACAACTAGATGAATGAGAAGTCACACTCCATTTATGTATGGATCCATGAAAGCATCCCTGAGTTATAAGGCAAAGCACAATGTCAATTTACAACCTAGAATTAATAGGCAAGATGGATATTCAGGAAGTGAGGTACTATGCAATGGTGTCCCTAGACCTTGGGTGGTGGGATATGGCAATAGCTCAGGCTCTGCAAGGCCAAATGCAGCAATGCAAGATGCCAGTATTGCTTGAGCTTATGGGATATGGAGAAACACAGTACTGACTCTACTCCCTGGAGAGGTGGAGTGCCTCAACAACTGGGACTTTGAAGAGCTAGTCTAGCTGCAGGAAGGTCAGATACTGTGGCTACTCAACATACAGTGCAAGGTGACAGCTTGGCCAAGTCTCTGATCCCTGGGATATAAGATGTCATGTATGCTTGACCCCAGGAGGCATGGCTTCGGGGTTGGCAGAGTTTCTGGATCCCTGATGGGGAGGTGGGTGCAGATGTTACTGAGTCAGACATGGTGCTGGGAGGTACGTGGTGCTCAGGTTGGCCAGGGCCTAGAGCCTCTGGGAGTGATATTCTTTCTCACTTGTAGCATGAGGATATGAATGTTCCATCCTGTTCCAGGATGTCTGAGGTTCCTGGAGGGCAAGCTGCTGCCTCTGCTGTGGTACAGAGTTGGGGTTGCTGTACTAGGTCAAGGGTCCAGATCCTGGGCTGGGGGTACATCTCTTCAGCTCAGCCTTGAAGGGCAGGTGTATCAAGGCTGGGATAGGGTCCCTGTGGTAGCTTCGCACTAGGGCATAGGTTTTGGCAGTATCTTTGCCTGAGGGTAGTACACCATGTGAGCATGGTACAAAGTACACTGAGTCTCAGGGGTGGCTTTTTGTCCCTTCAGTAGCAGTGATTCTGGTCCCTTGGTGGCACAAAGCAGTAGCAGCATGGTCCTTGGCAGGGTGGAGGGGCCTGGTTCCTTCTATGGGGAAGCTCAGTGTGTGACACCAGAAGCTCCCTCAGTGGGCTCTGATCCTGTGAGGGCTGCTGGAGGCCCTCTTGCCTGCATTTCCGGCAGGGAGAAGTCCTTCCTGGTTCTGAGGTGATCCAGGCTGCCCTGATGGGGAGGCAGAGGAAGGTATTTCCTTCTCTTTCTGTGTGGTAGCCTTGTTTCTGCAGTCTATGGGATTTCTGTTGCTTCTCTACTGTTCTCTGGTATGCTGTCTGTTATTTTTGTCAAAATATAGTTGTTTGTTTGACCATGGGGGTTTTTGGTTTTGTTTTGTTTTGTTTTTTGGAGAGGGAGAAATATATCAGGCATCTTGCCAATTCTCTCCTGCTCTGGGATATGTTCTGGAGACTTTGTTAAGTTAGACTATGGTAAAGTATATTCTAAAACCATGTTGTGAATATTATATAATCCCCCCAAATATTAAAAAAAAAATATACAGGTTGTGTTTGGAGCTACAGATACCCTATGTAAAACCTGTGTTAATGAATTTCCTCCAGGCAGAGAAAGTTCTGCCTTTTCTTTTCTTTTTTCTTTTAATAAGGTATCAGAGATTGAACCTGAACACTTAAACACTGAGCCATATCCCAACCATTTTTTTTATATTTTATTTTGAGACAGGGCCTCATTAAGTCTCTTAAGGCCTCACCAAGTTGCTGAGGTTAGCTTTGAACTTGTGAAGTTCCTGCCTCAGCCTCTGGAGATGCTGGGATTATAGGCATGTGGCATCACAGCTGGCCATTTTCTGCTTTTAAGATTCATGTAACTAGATTTGGCCCATCTGAATAATCTTTGATAATCCCCCTATTTTAAGACCTGTAAACTTAATGACACCCATGAAGTCCCTTGGCCATGTAACAACATATTGACAGTTTCTAGGTATTACAACAAAAATACATGGGAGATGGTTCTGTTTACCATAGTGCTAAACCCTTACAAATGTCTTCCTTGACTACCCAATATGATGAAACTGCTCATCCAAGTATAATTTAATTCCTTGGGCATACCTTTTTGTGTTACTTGTATCACATAGCGTAATGTAAGCTCAGTGAGAATCAAAAACTGTGAGCTGATGATCCTGGAATAATGTTTAAGACATAATAGGTGCTGAATAAGTATTTGTTTGAATTTTGTTTAAACCATTAGGTATTCCAAACCCATTTTTCATAAAATTCTGAAGACAGTGTCCAAATGAGACACCTAACATTACTTTGAATAAAATCATTTCAATGTTCTTACATATACACTTATATGTATATACATAGATACGTGTCTCTACATATATGATTGTATATACACATGTATGATTTGTATTTGTGCAAAAATTCTATATATACCTCCCATTTTTCTGCTTTAAAATTTTATGTATACCACAGGAAACTTTTGCTGTGATACAGAAGTTGAAGTTCAGATGTATTTTCCCTTATTGTATTATACATTTTTTCTAGATATGCTTAATCCTTCTATCACATAGTAGCAAATTGAAAAGTACTAAAATTTTCCTCTATGCTGGCATTTCCCAAATTGGAATTCTGTAAGTCACTAGTCCAAATGGCTAATAGTGGGGGGAAGGGAGATACACATTCCATTCTTAAGTTTAGAAACACTGCATTAAAATAATGATGTCTAGAACATTCATCATGCCTACATATCTACATATCCAGTGACTCTCCAGCAGAGCTATTTAGTTTGTAACATTTCCCAAATATTGCAGAACAGACCCCCCAACAAAGTATCTATTATGATGCCTCTGAATTAGTGTTGTAAGGGATACTGTTTATAAGATATTCTAATTCTCAAATATCAGGAGCTTACTCCAAAATCTTCTTGATATAACATGGAGTACTTAATATGTACTCCTTTCTACCCCGGGCACCTTACAATCATAGCTATCTTACAGTGATTGAAATGACAGGTCAGGAAACAAATTATGAAAAGCAAGTAAAATAGCAACAAACAACAGTGTATTTTTTTAAAATGTGTTCTGTATTTCTAAGTGATCATTCATCTATGTTCACAAAACTTTGGTAAACACCAAATACCAATTTTTCTTCTTAGATTTACAGCACATTAAAGGCTCTGAGATGGCTTCCAAGAAGAAATCAGCCTTATAGGTTATTTACTGAATTTATCAAACTTTTTATCATACTGGTAGAAAAGGGGTGGGGAGGTACCAACTACCAAAAGACTGCTAAAAGAACTTACTTAACATTCTGTGTTTTTTTTTTTTTTCTGGTATATGACATTTATAATATATTCAGTAAGCCTATTGAATACTTTATATTTTTCATGCTGAGTATATTGTGTTCTTAATCTCAATATAGGAACCCTAGTGTTGTGCAGGAAGTTTTCTGATGTAATGGTATTCTCCAAATAATACTCCCAGGACCTATCCCAGAGGTCTTGGAACAGAATATCTCAAAGAACAGTTTAAGAATTTCAAACAAAATAATTTATTAATCAACTTAAAATATACAGAAGCTAGGGCAAATAGGATTAGGTTTACAAACTCTGACAGGGTGCAAGCAGGGTAGAAATGCCACTTTATCTGAATCCTAAGGCTAGTACTTTTCATGTTATCTCTTTCTTTGGTGCACGGGCCATCTCTTCTAAAGGTGAGGAGCTTAAGACTATAATTAGGGTTTGAGCAAGGGAGTCCAAAATACAGAAGGTGACTGTTATCAAAATTGACTCCAACTGGGGAGACATAGGGACAAGCACACCTGTCCACAACTGTAGAGAAGCATGACCTTTCATACTTACTGTTGTTTTTTGCCTGTTGCCAACATGGGCTATCTATATAATGCACATACACAGTTTATTAAGCATATGGAGTGACTCATGTATATTTGGTATTCCATTTCTTCCTATTTTCAACAAACATTCCACTTGGTATATAACATTACCATAGCTAATTCCTGCCACACTTGGTTTCGTCCCTCCTTCATTTTCTTTATATAGAGAACTAAGGACCACTTACTTCCAATCCTTCTCCCAGCATTGTAGGCCCATCTTTCCACAAATGCCATAGTCTTTAACTGAGGAGACTGAAGATAGAATGAGGGCAGGAAAATGGCTACCAACCAGGTACATGAAGCCTCTTAATAGGGGACAGAAAACATAATGCAGCAAAGTAAAAGTTCACATTGTGGCCACAGGTTATTTGCAGGAGAGATTTCTGAATCCAAATGACACTACTGTGCATTTAGTTGTTACTGAGGTGATGCCCCTGTGGTCTAATTGTACTGGCTAAACACATTGCTTATGTGCTACCTATAGGGCTGAGATGGGATGGCAAGGCAGGAAAGAGTAAAGGGGAATACATAAATTATGAGCCAGTACAGATATAATTTTACAGGCTCATAGGACTATTATTTTAAATGATTTTCCAGATATCAATGAGGAAACATGCAACATAAACATACATAGATGTTTCAAATAGGGTACAGAAAAGAGAAAGTTTTAGTTCTGCTCCCTAGTTGATAGCAACAGATGAAGGTATTTCATACTTTCTTAAAATGTGTACTTCCATTGCAGATGATACCTATAGAAGTCACCAATAATTAAGTTATTTTCTTTAATTCATTGGAGGTAGTATATTAAACTACCCACCACTTATCAAATTTTCTCCAAGTTTTATAGGCCTATCCTTCTACCAATGCCATAGTCCTCAACTGTGTACACTGGATTAGGGCAGGAGATCAGCTATCAACAGGCACATTGAGCCCGCAGAGTCCTCTCGGCCATCCATCTCTCTACCCTGGCCTCCTTCAGTCTTATGTGATTGTGTAGTCATTCTTCACTACAGAGAAGTCCGTTTATGTCCTTGTCTTTATCTCCTTTGTTCTCTATCCCACAGTCTACTGCAGATACTCAGCATGCATACAATATAGCCCAATTTTTGCCCATAGCCGAAAATATTATTTATATTCAGTATAATCAATATAACACATAAAAGAGATTCTAAAAATTCCCTTAATGCCACAGTCCGGCTGCAGCAAAATATCCGGGGGGTGACGAGCAACTTGTGTAGATTGATACAGCAGGAGTGGGAGCCGTTTATTGTAGGACAGGAGCGGTATTTATACATTCCACACAGCTTATCTTAATTAGCATAAACCAGATACATCAGTCAACCAATAAGAAATCTCCACACTTAATGGCTCGCTGGTGTTACTTCACAAACCACTCCCTCTGGCATTTTGCCAGGCGCCATCTTGACTTGTTTACAGACTCTAACACCTTAAATCAGGTGGATAGTTTCCATTTCAGAAAAATTCTAGGGAACATCCCAAAATTTTGTATCTTTCTTGTCTCTATCTCCTAGTTTATATGCAGCAAACATGAGTATTTGTCATGGATATTGTCAAGCAGATCAAATAGCACGTTTCAGCAAATTCAGGGAATATAAAGTTTGAACCACTCTCTCTACTCTGCTATATAGATTAGTTTTATTACTGTCTGAAAATATCATTTTACAAGCTCAACAGGGCAAATGGCAAAACAGGGAAATATTTATAGCAATGTATTCAAGTCTGATGGATTTCCTTTCAACTCAGTATGCTTATACAGCTTTGATCTCTTATGTCCTTCTGATAATAAATCAAACTAATAGTAGCAACAGGTCAAATAAAATGCTTACAGCAAGTCCAGCTTCAACATGACTTCAGTCATGTTTTTCAGACTGTTCTGTGTATGAATCATGTGTGCACTACATTAAAATGCAAATTCTGATTTGGTTGGTGTGAGGTAAGGCCCGAGATTCTTCTGCATGTTTAACAAGCTCCCAGATTATATTGGGGCTAGATCAGAATTTAGATATGTAAAGCAGCAAGATTATAAAACATTTACATTTGCCCTAGCTATGTCACAATTCCCCTTCATAAGTATGTGAAATAGAGCATTTATGAAATGTGTAGACAAAGGGTAACAGTGTCTTCAAACAGTTAAGAGAAACTATGAGCAATATGTAAATAACTCATTGTTATAATTCTATATTACCTTTTATTTATATTCATATAAAACATAAGTCTTAAACACATAAAAAGACAAATCATTTTTACAAATATTATTTTTTACAAATATTTTAAAATGCAGCTGCTTTTAAGCCACAAGAGGAAAAGGAGGATTCCTATATGTATTTGATGCAAATATAAAACATAACTCATTTTTATGTTATTAGCTAACTTCACTGTAAATAACTTTGGAAAACAAAAAAACCTTAGGTAATTCTTTTGGTATATACAGAATAAGTATACACATATAATAGTGTTTGTTATTAGAGTTCAAAATCCATTCAGAATGGTAGTTAGGACAAAAGAGGTAGTTAAAGAAAGAATAGTCACAGTATCATGAATATGTTGGACTTTAAACAGAACAATTGAACAATCAGTTTGAAATACAACTAAAATTCTAGCCAGAAAGATAATTGTTGTATAGTTCAGATATTGATAACTGGCTTGAAAGATGTTTAAACAGTGTAAACATCTTAACGTAAATATTTAGCTTTTAAACAGAGTGAGTTTTCAGAAATAACCAATATGTGCAAAGCTATACTTGTTCCTGCAATGATCTCCCTATTTCCCCTTTTCATCCCTAGAGAACCAAAAGCTATATTCAGTACTCTATTTCTTCATATACTTGTAAGCAGCCACATGAAATAACCCATTATCCAAATCTGTTGATTCTATAGTTTGTTAGCTCATCTGCAGTTCTGTAGGGTTTCAAACTTAAGTTATAAACAATTGTTATAGATTTTGGAATAAACATAGTTTGAAATAAAAATGTACCTCTTTATCAAATGGTGCAATTTTTCTGTGGAATAAAGAAAGCACGTTCATTCCCTGATGAACTATGACAAATCTACAAACATTTACCCTCTCTGAACATCATTTACTTTCTCTAAAGTAAAACAAAAAAGTCACACATTTAACATATCCCTAAAATTGTTTGACTCCCTCCACAAGCATTTACATGTGTGCACACACAGTTCAAACACCCACATTTTTGTTTATTTTAAAAATTTACAAATGAAACTATTTCTTGTATACAACATGATGCATTGAAATATATATATGTTATATATGCACATATTTGAATATAAAAATATACACTATAAAAACTTTAACTATGGAGAAATCTAGTTAAATTATATAACTGTAACTTTGAAGATTTATATTTTGGTGAGAAAACTAGAAAAATGCTGAGTAGATTAGAATATATTATATCATTCTTAATTACAGTCATCATGTTGAACACCAGATTTCTAGAAGTTATTCTAACTACACTTTATATTCTTTGACCAACATCTCAACACCCCAGCTCTTGGTAAACATACTCTATTCATTATTTCTACAGCATGTGCTTTTTTAGAATTCACATGTCAGTGAGCTCATGCTCTATTTTTCTTTCCTGACAGATTTTCCTTAGTTTTTTATGAGTTTTTTTTTTTTTTACAAATTCCTTGTTCAATTTTGGCAGGTCATAAGTACCTAGAACTTGGTCAATGTCTTCTAGATTTTGCGATTTCTTGTAGTATAAATTTTCAAAATAGTTTCCAATGATTCTGTGTATTTCAGAAATGTCTGTAGTGTTATCTCCTTTTTCATCTCTAATTTGTTGATTTGAGTCTTCTCTATACTTAGTTTGGCAAGGAGTTTATCAATTTTATTTATCTTTTAAGAGAACCAACTTTGTGTCATTGATCTTGTTAATTTTTGATTCTCAATTAATTTCAGCTGTGATTTGTATCATTTCCTGTTTCTACTGATTTATGTTTTAGTTCGTTCTAAAGCCTTGAGGTGAGCGTAAGTTTATTTGGGATTCTCTCTCTCTCTCTCTCTCTCTCTCTCTCTCTCTCTCTCTCTCTCTCTCTCTCTCTCAATGTAGGTACTCAATGTAATAAATTTTCCCCTTAGTACTGCTTTCATTCTGTCCCAGAGACAGTATTTTAATATGTTCTATCATTGTTCTTATTCATTTCTAAAAATTTTCTTGATTTCTACTCTCATTTATTCTTAAATCCATTTTTTTTCATTTAAGAGTGTTGTTTAATTCCCATGTGTTTATGTGGTTTATATCATTTTTCTTGCTATTAATTTCTAGTTTCATCACACTATGTTTGAATAGGATGCATGAAATTATATCTATTTTTTTTGTATTTGCCAAGATTTGCATTGTGACACAGAATATATTGTATTTTGAAAAAGTTTCCATAAACTGTTGAAGTTCAGTTCAGCTTTTTGGAGTGAAATGTTCAATATTCTATGTATATTTATTAAGTCCATTTGATTTGTAATATTATCCAGGTTGGATATCTCTTTATTACTTTCATGCTTTGATGTTTTGTCTATTGGTGATAGGGGTGTGTTAAAGTCACCCAGTATTATTGTATTGGTGTCTATCTGGGATTTCATGTCAAGGAGTATTTTATTTTTTTGTTATAATTGGGTATGCTGACATTTGAGGCATATATATTTACTATTATTTTATCCTCTTGTTGAATTGTTCCCTTTACTAGGATATAATGACTTCTCAGTGCCTCCCTCCCTCCCTCTCTCTCTCTCTCTCTCTCTCTCTCTTGCTTGAAATCAACTTTATCAGATATGATGATAATTTCTCTATCTTGGTTATGGATTTCATTTCCATGGGATTTTTTTTTTTTTGCATCTTTTTACCTTCAGCTTAAGAGTGTGTTGCAGAGACTCATGTTTGGATCTTGTTTTTTTGATCCATTCAGCTAATTTATATGTTTTAATTGGGGAGTTGAGGGCATTTGTATTATATTTTCATGGGTATGTATTTGTAGTTTACAGCCATTTTGATTTTATATTTAATTCTGTATTCAGATGCTAATCATTTAGATAATTAGTCTTCTATTGATCTTCTATTTGGAAGTTTTGAGATTTATTTTTTGGTTGCTCTGTGTGGAGTTTCTTTTTAGAATTCTTTGTAGTACTGTCTCAGTTGTCATAAATTCTTTTAGTCTATCCTTGTCATGGAAACTTTTTATTTCCATGTTGAATATGAAGGAGAGCTTTGTTGGGTATAGCAATATTGGTTGGCAATTGTTTTCTTTTAGAGCTTGGAATATTTCAATCCAGGTTCTCCTTACTTTCACTGTCTGAGTTGAAGAGTCAGAACTGAGCCTTATTGCTTTTCCTCTACATATGTCCTGTTTTTTCTCTAGCATTTTTAAATATTTTTCCTTATGTTCTATGTTAGTCATTGTGATTATGATGTGTCTTGGAGAAATTCTCTTCTGGTCAGTCTTTGTGGAATCCTGTACATCTCCTTTATGATAGGGGGAAAGTTTTGTGACTATCTTAGTGAAAATGTCCTTAATGCCTGTAATTTGTATTTCCATGTTGTATTCTATCCCAATGATTTTACCTTTGATTTCTTGATGTTGTAAAAGAGTTCTTATATATTATGATCATGCTCTATTATTTTCTTTCCTTTACTGAATTCTGTGTACTCAAACTCATGTATTCTCCTTCAAGGCCTGAGGTTCTGTCTTCAAGTACTAAAGTTTTATTTTCTATGCAAGCTAATCTATTGGTAATGCTTTAAAATGAATTTTTAACTTGATTCATGTGCCTTTCATTTCTAAGAGTTCTGATTGGTTTCTTTTCAATATTACTTTTTTTCATGTTGGTTAATTTTATTATTTTTTTGCATTACAATTTATATTACAAATATGTAGCATGATTTTTCATATCTCTAGGTTTTCTTTTCAATATTTCTATTTATTAAAATGGCATTTCTTCTCCTGTATTTGCTCTTTTAGTTCATTGGACATTTTAATGATCTATTTTTAATAAACTTTCTCTGGAATTTCATTGTATTCCATACCCTTGGGATCCTTTGTTGTGGGACTATGAATTTTGGTGGGAGATTATTTGCCTATTTCTTCATATTTCCAGAGGTCCTGGTTTTGTGCATCAATTAATATGTAGTACCCTTCCTCTTTTATTTGTGTCCTTATGTGTGTAGTTAGTTTTTATTCTAGGCCTTCTCTCTGTCTTTGGTATGAATAGATACCAAGAGTTAGGAGCCGAAGTTCCCCTCTGCTTGTTCCTCCTTGGGGCCTAGTTTTTGTTTTGGATTTTTTGTCTTCCAAATATTCTATGAGTTGAAATAATGTTTAGGCTCAGTTGGGGTTAGATGTTGTCTGGGGTGAGATTCACTGTTGCTTGGCTAAGTTGTAAGGATTTCTTGGCAGCAGTTACTCTCTGGTCTTGAAGTATCCCAATCACTTTCAGCCACTCTTGGGGGATGGCAGGAGTTAGAAGTAGCTTAATGTAAGTCATAGATGTATAGCTTTGAGCACCTAATAATACTAATTGCCACCTATAAAAAAATGATGGCATCAACACTTAACATCAGTACCAGCAATACAAACCTATGGGCTAGATCAGATATTCAACATCAAGTGTCTACTGTGTCATCCATTGTATTAGTAATCATGACACAAATAGGGTATGAATTATATAATCTATACAATTCTATTATTCAGTGGAATTATAGTTTTTTTTAAGCTTGGAGAACATAGGGTGGACATATAAGAGAAAGCTTGAAATATTTTTTAAAAATTGATCAAAGGAGAGGCTTGTGGTAATTAGCAGATGTCAATAGTGAAGAAAGAGTAAAAGGTGTACAGAAAGTAATAAAGAGAGGAAGTGGGAATGGGAAAATTTGGTTATTAGTGGAGGAAGAGGGTGATGAAGGGGAGATAAGAGGAACAAGAACTGAGGTATAGACAAATCAGAAACTCAGATCAAAACAACTCTAATCCATGAATAATTAAATCCCATCTAAGACAAATCAAGGCCAAATAATAGGTGCAGAAGGAAGCAATTAATATGAAAATAAAATAATATGAGCCTGCATGCATTTTTCACATCCGTGTAGTGAATATGTACATAGCCATATACTCAACTGCACACACACACATAATCATACATAATGAAAGTAAAAAGTAATACAATGATGAAATGTTTGAAAACTTTTTATTTTTAAAATTTTAACTATTTAAAAAGAACATATTAAAAATTTGAGTATGAAGAACAAAAAAGGAAATGAGGAAAGAAAATAAAAAATGAAAAATCTTACTGAGAAATAAAAGGCTTATTTCTGCTGAGGTGTTCAAAACTGTTTGCAGGGATATATGCTCATTATTGGAATTTGTTTTTGGATTTGTAACCCTTGGGTTGAAGATCGGGGGTTATTAAGCTTGACACATATGTTCCTCTCTCAGCTGCCAGCTTTTGTGGCTAGGAGGCAAATCTGGTTGTAGTACATCTCAACTTCCAGTCTCCCATTTTACAATTGCATTGTTTCTTAGGTGGGCGTGTTGCAGATTTCTAAATTGGAGATTCCAGTAATTGGGGTTTAGTTTTCATTGAGCTTTATAACTCTGTGGGTAGGTGTTTGAGAGTTGCTATAAAACTCCCTATTGAAAGGGGAATGCTGGTCTCTGCAGGATTTGTGGAACACTGGATCCAGGGTAAAATCAACCTTAGAGTATAGGGACAAAACCTTCACAGGATTCAGCTTCACCACTAAGAATATGAAATAGCAGGTATCTGTCCTGGAGTGCAGATGCTCTTGTGTGTCTGCTGTAGCATACTGGAGCACCAACAATAGTGGGAACTTTCTCCCTTGGGATCCAGAGCCTAAGTGGTTCAGGCAAGTGTTTCTCTGTGCCTAAGTCAGTCTCTCTTGTTCAGGAGACTTCTGGGAATTTGTGGTTAGCTACAGGGGTTCCACATCTCCTCTCTCTAGGCTATGAGAGCTCTGGTGGTGTGGTGGGGGGCACAGATTTTGCAGGTGGTAGGAGTATGGCGGGGATGGCAAGGACCTGCACTTTTCCCGGCTGCTGAACTACAGAGGGCAGTAGCTCTCACTGGTGGCAGGAGCACTCATTTTTTACCAGCCACAAGAACACAGTGTGTGGTCACTTTGTCCAGGAGGTAGAGCAAGCACATGCTTTCCTTGGTTGGGATGCAGCAGACAGGCTACCTCTACTGGCAGTGAGGAGTGTCCCCAGGAGCCTGGCAGCTGTCTGTGCCAGGCTTCCCCTTCCATGGGAGTTAATTTTGGATTTGCTTTTACTGATTGGCTTCCCCTTCTGACTCTGTCTTTCAAATTCAGCCTTTGTAATCCACAGGTTACCCCAAGTCAGTTCTTTTTTGATTTCTCTATCCAAAACAAGGCCATCTCCTTTGTCTGCACTGCCCCTCCCATTAGCTGTCACTGCTGGAAGTCACATTGATGCCAAACTGGGCTCTTCTAATGAATAATTTATAAGGTTCACATTTCTGACTTCTGTGACTATTGTTTTGTTTTGTTTTGACAGTTAAGTTTCAGTGCATTCCTCCTGGTACCTACCTCACTGAGAAGCCTCTTCCTGTTTTTAAATCTGGTGTTGAGGAACTCTTGGGATAGCCATCCTTTCACTAGTCTACCATCTTCCCCTCTTCCCAAATACTTTCTCTTTATTGAATACATGGATGTGGGACCCACAGATATAGAGGCAGTACTGTATTTTCAAATAACTTGTCATCGAGTTTATATGTATTTTTGTTTGATCAAATCTGCTCTTGATGCTTGCAGTTGGCATTTTTCATTACATTGATTGTATTTCTCAGCTCCAAGATTTCTGAGTTTTTGCTCTTGTATTTCATTCAATCTGTTAAATGTCTGTCTGATCACTTATTGTCTATATATTCTTAAAGCTGTGAGCTTCCATAAAGCAGTTATTCTACATTTTTAGACAGTCCATATATCTGTTTCTTTCATTCAATGACATTTTATTGCTCTGTGGATGTTTCCCTGATTGTTTTTGATCTGTGTGGCCATGTGTCAATGTCTGCAAATTTGAAGAAGCAAGGTACTCTTTGTACTTTTTGCAGACTAGTTTTGTCTGGGAGAGCACTTCAACTGTTAGCCCATCCAGAGAATATGAGCAGAGCATCTGGTGAGGGCCCTGCATATGAAATCACTGGGTCTGTTGCCGTGCTAGGGAGTGTCCTATGACCAGGACTGCCCAGTAGCACCTGGCCTCCTGTGCTACTGGGGCAAATGCAGTTCCCAAGTACATCTGGAGATTATGGCTGTTGGAGACTCCCTGTCATTGAATTTTGTCTAAAACCCAAGTTCACAGTAGTTTGCTAAAAGTGATGCAAACTTAAGGATTGAATCTACCCTTGAGGAACCTACAGTTTCTTCCTGGTTCCAGGGCACTTCTAAAGGCTATTTGTATCAACCTAGAGTTTTAATAGGTGTGTGCCCAGTGCTGGGTTTTACTGTGGTACACATGGGGTTGGGGTGTAAGACAAAGTCCCATGTTTGCTTTTCTCTTTCTAATAAGTGAATAGTATTTCTCTTCATCTGATGTTGTCTGGGGAAGAGGTGAAATGCATAATATAAAACTGTTCTTCCAACTCCGTCTAGGGCATCTATTGTGCTATAACCAGGTACTGTGTGATCTCTCATCTGGTTTTCGGTTTTCTCAGCACTTGTGTGGAGGTTCCCCCCGCCCCAGGTATGGACAGTTATATCTTTGTTTCTGAAGGGGGACAATCACTTTCATCAATGTGCTCCACCCTCTTCCTCATATATATTAAAAAATTCTCATTTACAGAATCATTTTTTTCTACTGAATATTTTAATATAATCTTACTGTTATATAGACTAAATTCCTTTTTTTACACATTTTAGAAGATTTATGAGAAAATAGAAATTATAAGCTTTACATAGTTCACCCTTCCATATTCAAGAATTAAATTTATATTTCTGAGATCAATATACCCTAGTTCAAAGAGAATTGATTTTTAATTATCAAGGAAAGATATTTAGAGTTTAATTTTATGTCAATATCTTGGAGAGATACCTATTTTAATTTCAATTTAAAGGAAAAGCTCTAATTTAGTATGTTTCATGTATTGTCAGATTCAAAAGATTCCTCCAAAGGTGTAATGTCTTAGTTTGAGGTTTTCAAGATAAATTTTCAATATTTACATAAAGCATAAAGAGACCACGGTAGTCTTAATTTTGGTATCCTAACAAGTCAATTACTGATCATTTATTCTATAGCCCTCTGTGTTAAACACAAGATAGGATATATCTGTCTTTCCTTTCTATTTTGGAGATTTGTAGGACTAGTGCTTTCTGTAAAAGATGAATCCCTCCCTCCTGAAGAAAGCAGCAAAACCTACTAATGTGTCTTCACATAAAAAAAAGCTTTGCACTCAAGTCCTGCTATTGTGAAGGATAAAAGTGTGTGTGTATATATATAAATTATATATATATTATATTTGCTCTTGCACTTGGCATAAAAAAAGGACGCAGAAGCAAATGGTTAAATTAAGAACGAATATTTCATAAAAAAGTGTGGATTCACCTAGCATAATTCAAGTGGAAATAAGGGTAAACATTTTGTAGCACAACATGTTACACAAAGCATGGGAATTTAAGGAAGAATATCTTTTAATGCTCAAAACCAGTATTTCTGAGGCAACTATGAAAGCAAGAACTATTACAACAAATAACATTTAATGCTTATATTCTCTCTGTAACATTCCATACAATAATTATTTTATATCATATACATCCCTTAATACTAGAACAGCATTCTGAGGTTGCCAGGCATATGTTGCAGCTAAATGGAAAGACAAAATCTGTTCACTTCCAGAAGAGCTATACAACATGAAAACATAACGAAGTACTTAAAATACGGAGAGCTACAGTGTGTGAAAAATTATGACCATCTGCAGGAGCAGTGACAAACAATATAAGCCCGTTGTTATAAAGTAAAAAAGTGGCTTTGATGTCTGCTGTACAAAGGATTCCATAGAGAAAGGAACTTAAGCTGTAATAGATGGCTCATAAGCCAATCGCTCATTTTCCATTTTTAAATGTCTTTCAAAACATTTGATGCTCATGAAATGCAATGTACTGACATTCCTGAGGTCTGTCCGTTGCCAGTGAACAGGGACACTCCTCTGAGTGTGAATGGGTTTTTCACCTTTCATGGAAAGATGGGAGTTAGGAGCCCAGGATTTTTTTATAATGTCCACTTCCTCTCCTTTACCACCAGAACCAAGTAAAAACAATCATTTCATGCTAGAGCCAGGTCTGCAGAAACTGAAAACTCAGTTGTATAAATGATGAATTTTAAAAGATGCCTTTTTCTGTTCAAAGTATAGATTTTAATGACATCCTAATCTTTTTGAAATGTGATGCAGCTTAGTGCAAAAAAAAAAAAAAAGAGAGAGAGAAAGTGCCACCATTTCTTCAACTAAAGGATAATGTGTGTTTTGTAAAAATAAAGCATTAAATATCCATTTTGTAGACTGGTATCACCAAAGGTCTTGATGTAGCTGGTGCTTAAGTGCAGACTCATTTACCACCTGAAAAGAAGAGTAAGTGATACTGTTTATTAGAAAGCAGTGGAATAATAAAAATACTGCATTCCTATATATCCAAGATCTGATGCTTTCTGTTAGGCAATCTAATATCTCAAGCAGAATAGAGGGGTTCTATGATGTAGCTCACCATTCAGCCAATGCATGTTCCCATTCACGGATTCAAGCAGTTGCTTCCCAACTTTCAAGATGAGCACATAACAAGCCAAGGGACTGGTAGCTAACTAAAATGCTCTGGACAAACATCTCTACCCTCTTAAGACCATTGTTTTCTTGCAGAGGTGGATGTATTACTACTCTCAAAAGGACCACTGACATAGTCTCCTTGTGATCCAATAAGAAAAACACACTTTAATTTTTCTATCATAAACTTTCTTCTCTCCTATACATCTGTCTCCTTCCTTTTAATAAATTTCCCCACTGAGCTTAAGGAATACTATATCTCCTATAATTCCTTCAATTCTAGTAAATCAAGTAATAAAGAAAAAAAATTTGTAGGGGGAAAAGTGTTATAAATACAATAAATTTTTCTTATAACCATTAAATGTATGAGCAAAATAAATATCTGTTGACCAGCACTGACCATTTTCAGTTCTGTAACTTGGCTACATGTAGACCCAAGGAAGCTGTTTATTCAGAAATGTTTCTGTGCTGAAATTCATCACATAAGTTTAACACAGAATAATTTTTAAAAATATTTTCTTTATAAAAGCATGTTTTCCCACTTGAATAAATTTGTTTAGATATTCAGTGAATGAATATTTCTATTACATAAATGGTCTCATGAATAGCCTTCCAACTTGTTATTTCATTAGTGGCATATATTAATATTCCAGGATAACATTTTGAATACATTCTGTTCAAATAGATTTTAGGCAGGGTTTTTCAAGTCTTCTGTGTGTGTGTAAACAAACAATTGCAGAAATGATCCAAAGCAAAAATATTGAGTTGCCTCCCAAGACACAGCTCTCAATATCTTAATAAAGTATATTATGACAGTGGAATGAGTCTAATGTTCCAGTGTACATATATGAAAACATTGGTGAGTCCCATAATCATGAACATCTACAAGAATGGTGTCCTAACTAGAATAAAATATATTTCTTGCACATATGATTATATAAAAATGGATTCTATTGTTGTGTATGTCTACAAATTCCACTTTAAAAATCATTTAGACTGAATTATACTTTAGTAATAGTCACATCTATTGAATTTTGATAATACATAAAATGTAAATATTTAAAGCTCAAATAGTTATAAGTAGAAAATTCAGAATTTCATTCTCGTATTGCTAAGTAATATTCCATTGTATATATATGCCACCTTTTTTTTTAATCCATTCATCTATTGAAGGGCATCTAGGTTGGTTCCATAGTTTAGCTATTGTGAATTGTGGTGCTATAAACATTGATGTGGCTGTGTTCCTGTAGTATGCTGTTTTTAAGTCCTTTGGGTATAGACTGAGGAAAGGGATAGCTGGGTCAAATGGTGGTTCTATTCACAGTTTTCCAAGGAATCTCCATACTGCTTTCCATATTGGCTGCACCAATTTGCAGTCCTACCAGCAATATATGAATGTACCCTTTTCCCCACATCCTCGCCAACACTTATTGTTGTCTGTCTTAATAATAGCTGCCATTCTGACTGGAGTGAGATAATATCTTAGAATAGTTTTGATTTGCATTTCTCTAATTGCTAGAGATAATGAACATTTGTGGCATTGGAGAAGATAATGCTAAGTGAATTTAGCCAACCCCAAAAGCCAAATGTTTTCTCTGATATAAGGAGGCTGATTCATAGTGAGGTAGGGAGGGGAGCATGGGAGGAATACACAAAACCTAGATAGGGCAGAGGGGTTAGCAAGGATGGTGGAATGTGAGGGACATCATTATCTAAAGTACATATATAAAGACCTGAATTGGTGTGAACATGCTTTATACACAACCAGAGGAATGGAAAATTGTGCTATAAATGTGTAATAAGAATTGTAATGCATTCCACTGTCATTTATTTAAAAAAATCAATTAAAAAAAAGAAAATTCATTCAAAGCCTAAGACACACAACTCCAAAATGGAGTTGCTATTGCTAAAGGGAAGAAGAGTTCACAGCCAGCCCCTAGTGCCTGAAGAGACTCTGAGGAATTTTAAGCTTCCTTGGAACCTTGTTTGCAAACTGGGGATCTAATGCAAAACCCCTTGTGGCAGAGATTGCTAGTCATCACTCAAAAAAAAGAAAGAAAAAGAAAATTGGGAATTTCTATATAAGATAGCTTATGTTCATTTGTTTGATTAGAAAGATTTTTAAAAAATATTTTGATGTGACTTTCATATCAAGCTTATCCTATTTATACTGCATGCACTTTTGACATGGAAACTATTGGGTAAATGGAAATACCTCCCTAAAAGACCATTTAAAGAAAGGTTTTTATTTAGAGACAGTAGGGCAAGACTAATTTCTGTTACTGTATAGGGAACAGGGTCACTGATAGCTATATCAGTGACCTGAACCCCTTTTGCAATTTGTCCATAACTCTCTTCTCCAGAGTTACTGGGTTTATCTTCTAGTCTGTGAATAACTTGGTTGACTAATTTTATTTCTCAATACTGTTACACTCAAATTTTTATATCATGATTTTTAATTGTTCATCAGTATTTCTTATGAAATATCTAGGGTACACACCCAGGATTTGGACATATAGACATCCTGTTCTTAATATGTTTTGTTTTATAATTCATTTTGCTTCTATGCTTTGATAAAACAGCATATCTTTTTTCCTTTTAAGTTTTGGCCTACTTAAAAACTGTAGAGATTTAACTTTGCATAAGTTTCTTAGTATGTAGTAAAATTATGTATTTGTAGTTTTTTTAATAATTAAATATAAGAAATGAAGATTTGGGGCAAAAACTATCCATACTAACTTTATAATGGGCACAATTGTATTTTTCCATTCCTCTCAGAATTAAGGCTATAACTTAGTGATCTGCTTGGCAGTTTTTGCCTTATTTACTCAGTCTTGATTTGTGTCTTAATACAACCTCCAATTTTTGAAGCACTAAATATCTCTGGAAAATCTGCACCCAATATGCCACCCCTCTTAGACAACATGTAAAGAAGAACTATATAAACTAATGCTACTTAAGGAATATATATTGCATGTACTTACTCCTCTTTGATCTGCATGCACAATATGAAATCATAAATGCAACAAACATCACCACCCCAACACCAAGTAAGATATTTTCTACCAGGCCAAGGAGTTTTATTTTTCCAGTCACTTTACTTTTGAACATTTCTGCCTTCTCATCGCCAACAGTACCAGTCTGCAATCAAATGAATATTTGCATTATTTGGGAATTTTAGTGAAACAAAATATTTAAACCCTCCAATTATGGACCATCCTTTTTTTTCAAATCCTTGTAGAGGTATTAATGATCTGCATCTATAGGACAAGTCAGTGGGATTTCCTTCGGCATGCCAAACATGACATGTCAACATAGAGTAATAATAACCTTCCCATTAAGTGTGCTGGATAGTATTCTTCAATGTATTAGGACTCATATGATCTTCATAAGTATGTGAAATATTTAATGGTTTTCCAAGTGTTTCCCACTGGCAGAGAGAAACTACAATGGTCAACATTTCTTGTTGACCTTTGTTTTGAAGGCTTCCACAAGGCATTTTTTAATTCTTAAAATAATCAATTCAGTGGTTTACACTATATTTGGCTAGTCAGGAAGTAGGACAGAGTGCCTGCACCTACTCTAAAAAAATAATAAAAGCCAACTATGCTTTTATTATCACTAGCATGTTCAGTGAGTCTTCTGTAGGACTCTTCCTAAGGAAGAGATGAAACATGAAGAAACAAGCACTTTAAATTTAGATTCAAAATACACTTAAGTATTCTGAAAAAATGAAAATTAACAAGTTTTTATGCAATTTGGTTCACTCAAACATACATCATCAATTAAGTGCAAATTCATCCATATGGGCAATGGGATTACAACTTCAAACACTATGTAAACATAATTTTGAAACATCAAAAGCTTTTTACATAATAAATTGACTGCTAATGACTAATAAATGAACATACTAACCTCATTAAGCCAAAGTATAGGCACAATATAATTTTTCTTCAGGCTCTTTAATGCACTGTAATAAACATTGGAAATAATTATTAAAATATATGTCAATCTATTTGATAATAACTACTAGCATCAATTTTCAGAAATAACCAGTATGCCAGGGCAGCTTAAGTTTCTTGATTTTGGTCTCTACAATGAATCACTTAAATTTTAACAGAGTTGTTCCTCAGACTTTTAACTCATAATTAAAAATTTCCGAAGTACTCATTTTTCTTTTCAACAAGTTCTATTCAGGGAAGTAAAATGTTGTTTAAAAGTTATTGTCACAGGAATAATTCGATTTTTGTGGTGGGGACTTTCATTTCACAATCAGAAGTTTACAAAATATGTAAATACCATCTCAATAAACTGTAGGTATTAGTCTGAATTGTAAGAGAATATATCCAAAGTATTTAATAGTTAATATATAATGACATGAAGCTAAAGAGAAGTCAATATTTGATATTCTTTCCACTTTTATAAATTTACTCATATTCTTTCAAGACAATGCTCCAAATCATAATTAATCTTATCAAAGACTCACTCAATCTTTTTTGCTGGCTTGACCAATATGTTGACTTGTAGCCGTTTTGCAAATTGTAAAGTGAATCCAGTTATCTAAAAGGAGAACAAATAATTACCAAATTGTTTTAAAGACATTCTTATAATATCCAAAATCCACTTTTCCTATGATAAAAGTTTTTAAAAGAATTTAAAGAAAAAAATATTTGAATCTTGTAAAAAATCAATTGGTCCTAAATATTCAATATATAAATACACATAGAATGTGTTTATGCAGTTATGGGTCTACATAATTTTCATATACATGTGTTCATATACACATTTTTATTGTCTAACCTTATATCAAGGTTTTAGTTTTATGATATTTACCTAAAATGGTTTTTGAAAAAAAAAAACAATAGCAGTGTTAACAAAGTGTAGAAGACCTTATATAATTTTTAATTCCTGAACTATGTGTAGTCAAATATATTTGGTCAGAATCCATGCATCTGTTTGGGGAGGGTTCTGAAGAGCAAACCCAAAGCCTCTCACATGCTAGGAAATTGCTGTATGACACAGCTATATCTCCAGCCCTCCTTTAACATTTGGAAGAAAAAAAAGTCTAAAATAATTCAAATATTAAAACTGTGTGCTACATGAATTGTTAGATTTTTCTTGACAGGAAGTACACTCATAACATATTAATCCCTCATAGAATACACTGACTTCTTATAGAAGGCCTGCAGAAAGACATGGTATCAGAATAAAATAGTTAAAAATTAATTGACTGATAAAATATATGTATATTTAATCTTATTTTCATTAATAGTATTCCTGACCTAGGAAACATTCAAAAGGCTTAGGAAGTTCCATATGCTGAAACTCAAATTGAATTTTCTTGACATTTATGTGCAATAGGAAGAAGTTAATGTAACTTTTACTGAAATTAGGTTTCAGTAATTAAGAATGATTCAAAAAGTATGCTCGATATGTGACGGAGATAATTTTCATTTTTTAAGAATAATATATATACTTACAGGTTCAACATCCAAGAATGTACTATGTTCTTCTTCATTTGGACTTAAGCCTTCTATAGGTTCTGAAACATCAGGACTTGCATGAAGAAAATGAGGAAGCGAGATGTACACAGGTTTACCTGAAAACAAGTTTTTAGAATCAATTGTAAATTTCTTCTTATATCACTCAGAAAATATTTCTTTAAAAATCTTTATTAGATTAAAAACTACATAGTTGGTTTTGAACATGGATTGCAGCTCAAGGGTAAAAGAAAAGTATATCAGGTTACTATTCTACAAAAATAAAACCATCCTACTACTCAGTTCTTCTTTGGATGTCAATTTTCAATATGCAAAGTTCAGCAGTTAATCACAAAGTTTCAACTTATATTTTTTTCATGTTTTGAGCAGTAATAGATCAATGGACCTAGGATTTAGGAATAATTTTTCTTTCTTCTTTGTAGTCATGATAGTATGAAGAATATGATCCAGAAGTTTTGTCAATTCTTGCTTTAGAGACATACTGAAAACACATTTACCTTTATTTATCATTTTCTAGGAGAAAGAACAATAACACATGGA
Source organism: Marmota monax (assembly GCF_021218885.2). Classification (NCBI taxonomy): domain Eukaryota; kingdom Metazoa; phylum Chordata; class Mammalia; order Rodentia; family Sciuridae; genus Marmota; species Marmota monax. The sequence continues at coordinate 4,153,202 of NW_026694038.1, forward strand.
TAACTTAAAAGCAGCACAGGTTATGAACCCCCTCCACCCCAATAACTAAGTTTTGCAACACTGAAATAAAATTGAGGCCTCAAAAATCACATGAAACCAAGACCAACATTCCCTGTCACCAACACTTACATTCTGCCATCATCACTGTCTTTAATGTTAAATTGGGGATAGAAAGGGAGTTTAGGCAAAATTTCTACTTAAGGAATATTGCCAGTTACATCATGAAGCCTGACACTGAGCACGTTTACATACCTTCTTTGCACTTGCCAATGTCTAGAACACCATAGGATGTACAATTTTTTGAGATAACTTTTTCTGTGCAAAAACAATGGTTGTCTGGATTTTCAACTGGAGATGCAAAGGCCTTTGCTGGAAGAACAAATCTATACACAGGGATTCCTTTCAGGTCAATTTCAGATCCAAATTCAGCATAGATGGACCTAAACAGTGATAAAAATAGCTTTATTTTTATCAAAATAGGCACATTTGAAGATTTATTATTTCTTTATTTTAGTTTATATTCATGCTTTAATTTAGAAATATCAGATACTCTATTTTTTTTTTTAGAATTTAAAATTATTAAAAGAAAGTTTTCTTGAAGTTTTAAGACATATAAGAATTCACTACCTGAGTGTGAAATATTCTTTTGTTCTCAAAAGCTTTAGACATTTAGGGCAAATTTTGCTTATGAACTACCATAGAATATTTATATCAAATATATTTATCATAGTAAATTTCTCTGAGAGTAAATATTTATAACTTCAGAATTCATTATTTGTACCCAATGTAAATTAAGTGAAATTTCTATCTTTCAAAACTAAATCTTGAGAAAAGCCACTCATTTAGTGAGTCATGTTCATGTGCATGCACACATAGATCTCTAGCATTTGACAAGCATCCACCAGCACCCTAGGAAATGTAGAAGATCTCCATAAATATTCCTTCAAATACTCAATAACCCTGTGTGAACCCTGCTCTCATTGTTCTGAGAGATAGGACTGTTTTAGAGATGTTAAAGATCTGCCCACAGTCTCAGTCCTTAGGGATAGGACTGAGATTCAAAGGTAGTGACATGCATGGGCTCCAGTGCTTGTGGGGCATGAATTGAGCCCCCACCAATTTGAAAAGATGCTGTAGTGGCAGAGGATAGCCATTTATAAATAAATTTGTGATAGCTGTATCATCTTTAGAAATACTGGACATATCCTTTTAGACATGTTATTAAAAATAAATGCATATTAGGTCTTAGAAATGGCAAAGAAAATTATTATAAGTGGAAGTGTATAGAAGGATATTTGCAGAGTTAAACATCATGAATGCCATATGCTGCATTTATTAAATCAAGAAAAAATTCCTTAAATACATTTTTACAAATGACAATTATTAGGTAAGGGTTTCCTGACCTTCATTTTTATCATTTGGGAAACTATGTCTGACTTTCAGACATACATTGATGTCTTTCTCTTACCTGCAAATATCAGAGGAAAAGAACTGCAATATTCGAGTCTTCTCAACAAAAGGTGGAAACGAAGCTGCATCTATTTAAAAATAAATCCAGTGGCAAGCGATTAGATTAACATGCATTCTAGAAAAATCTAGAAACTTCTATTCTAGCATAGTCAATGGAAACGATATAAATCACCTATGTAAAAATTATCTAATACTACAGTAACTTTAAAAAAAGTAACATGTACTTTTGCTTTGAACGGTTATGTCAGAAAACATTTTCATTTAAGTTCCAGTGTGCATTTTTACTAACATTTCAATAATACTAGCTATAGTTTGAGTGCTTGAAAACCGCATGTGGCTAAAGGCTATCCTTTTCAACAAATTTGCATATCATGTGCATTCATAGGTATAAAATTTAAAAAATGGTAAAATCAGATGTAAAAGTTGTGATTTTTATGTGGTTTTTGAAATGCCCTTATTCATCACCAGAGTGGCTTTTTTTTTTTTTTTTTTTTTTGGATAAAGTTTATTTAGAACTCTAGCTATATTGTCATTGTTCTTGTTTTTACTTGCGATTCATTCATTTGTACTAATGGCTGATTAATATTTTTAAGACCACGAAGTTCTCTAACTAGTGTTTCTTGCAAATCCTTTCAAAACATATCCATCAAATTTAAAGAGGCATTGTTTGAATTTATTGAATTCCATAACTATGATTATAATCCATAGCACTCACTGACTAAATGAAGAAATAACTAGGTAACTCCTCCAGTTACTTCCAAAATATTACCAATTTGAGCACCAGTGAATGCATGCATTCTAAAATGTTTAAACTCATCCTTCAATTATGCATTCCAGGTTCTTTTTCTGGCAAAATTTTAAACCCTATGACCTTGTTATCCTTCACCGATGCTCTTGTTATATGTGACTTTTTTTTTATTAGCTACACATGACATTACAATGATCTTGGCAATTTATACATTTGAATCAATTGGGGTATAATTTCTCATTTTTCTGATTGTACAGATTGCAGAATCACACTAGTCATAGAGTCACCTATATACATACAGCAATCATAATGTCTATTCTATTAAAACAAAATTACAATGATACTATGGTCACTGCTTGATCCTGGCATTCAGAGGACAGGATATTAGAGTTTAGAATCCCCATATTGGTCTTTATAGGGCATAGCCTACAGCTGTCTTTTAGTTCATTCACAATTGAAAGAAAATACATTGAAAAACTTTAAAAATCATTATCTGAAATATCATTGAAAATATGCCATAACTATACTAAACAATCACCTTGTACGATGATGATCATAAGGTGGCTTACCTTTCTTCCCCAAAAGAAATGTTCTAAATTTGGATCTTATTTTCACTTTGTCTTTTCAAACTTACTGAAGGTAGGAGATGTCCTACTTAAGCATGATGAAAACACATGGGCATCCTTATTTCATTCAGTATGTCCCCTCCCTCTGCCAAACTACCTCTGCTCTTGGTCTATTTTCTGCTTCCATATCTTTACCTTCATGCCTAATTTTCACAATTGTCATTGTCACTAACAAGTCATCTGACCTCTGCTTCCTTTTGTTACACTTATCCTCTGCTTGCTTTGGACAGAATTGTTTAATGATTTTTTTCCCTTAAACCCATACAGGATTCTTTCTTCTTTTGGAGCAGTTTAGTGCATTTCTCTCAGTCCTAAATGACTAAGTATTCTGTTGGTAACTCTTAAAGTTAGTAGTGTTAAGGCACTTGTCTGTTTATTTGTAGAAATACTCTTAGAATTGTTTCCAAGGCCTAAAATCCTACAAAGAAAATACAATAGAGCTTTTGCTGATTTTTTCCCTTATAAGATTTTAATAAACATGCAAAATTCAGTCATACCTTTGGAAAAGTAAACAGCTCTGGTGCTTCCTTTTTACATAATTTCCTTTGTCTTTATCATTTTCCTATAGTGCATTCCCTTGCCTGCTTTGTAAACATTTTGCATGTATTTCTAAGCAGATAAACTCACCTGATTTTAATCACCTCACAGTATTTCATTCCCATTGTTTAAAAATTTTCTTTTCTATTTTGTTTTGATAAAATTGTACATGCATATTTATCTTATTCTAATTAGAACCTCATTCTTGTGGATGTACATGATGGTGGGATTTGCTTAGGTTTTTTCACATATGTACATGGGAAAATTATGTCATATTAATTCCAATGACATTCCTATTCCTATCCTCCCTTCCTTCCCTTCATTCCTCTTTATCTAATGTGCTGAACTTCTGTTCTTTCCCTACCCTCTTATTGTGTTTTAGCTTCCGCATATTAATGAACACATGCAACCTTTGATTTTGGGGGGGTTGGCTTATTTCACTTAACATAATCTTCCATGCATTTACTGGTAAATGTCATGAAGTCATTCTTTATGGCCAAGCACCATTCCATTGTACATTTAAACCACAATTTCTTAATTCAAACATCTGTTGAAGGGCACTTAGACTGAGTGCAATGTGTACTTTTCTTTTCTTCAGGAAAATAATTATCCAAATCTAACAAAACCTCAAAGTTCTTAATTTTTTCTCCCATTCTAATTCTGAACTTATTTTTAACATATTTTTAAGGTTAATAGCTAATCTTGTTATTTTTTTCTTTGCTCTCCTATTCTGACATCCAAAATAGATGGTTCAGTTCTGCAGCTTCTCTTGTTCAGCTCTGAATCTCAGAGAAGAGTGTTTTCCCATGTGTAATTATGTTAATTTCTTTTCAATTCTGTTATCTTTATGGTATTTGGAAAAGGTCTCAAAAGTAACTATGTCTATAAGCCTGTTTTTTTTTTCTTTTTCATTTTAAGCAACTTATTTCCATTGCCAGGATAAGAGTTCAGTAAGTACAGGTTTTACAAAGCAAACATTTCCTAGTAATGCAGTAAGAACTAATCATCTGCAGTTAATCTTCAGAAATACCATAATGTTAAACACACATTTACTAAACCCACATAAAAATAGAGACTGAATTATTTTGTGGGGACTAGAAGACAAGTAAACACACCCTTAACCTTCAGAATAGTGTAGGTTTGGGGCTGTATTGTGCAAGCAGGTGAATTGGGTTCATGGTGATTATTATCATAAGTGTTCTTACCTGTACCATTAATCATGTCACAATAACTTGGCCAGTAGGAGAGATTCCTTAAGAATAAGAGAGAAATTGAACAAATATTTAAAGAGAACACCTTACTTGCGTTACTTTTTCTACTAGGATTCAATACCTCTGCTAACATAATGAAAATTAAGATGTGACAAATGAAAAGTTTAAGAAATGTTCTAATTCATTTGATTCACATTTTGTTCAAATCTTTCAAGATTATTGCAATAAAATACCATCAGTGGCCAGGTTATAAATAAATTGAGATGCCTAGTTAATCAGAAACTATTTGGAATAGTTATAGTTCTAAAAGAAAACATTGAAAAACATTTTTCAGAAATATAGATCTCTACTTAGGGAATTTTCCTTCCAGTAAAATAAATAAATATTTGGTTGCTTATTGGGTATTCATACTGAAGAGGAGGAAAACATTAAAGGGGTACTAATGAAAGCCCATTATGAGGCAGAAGAGGGGAAAGAAAAGAAGCAGATGTTTGGATACAAAGAATTCAAAACATGTAAATATTCAATTTTTATGTTTTCCTCATTATAACACTTGCATAGATTGGCATTAAAGTAGGATAGTGTTTACTAGTTTATGTATCAATGTCTATGTAAGAGCTAGAGAAAGCTCTGGATGTGATAGAAAAATAGGAATAATAATTTCCCTCCATCTGTAGGCATACTTTTGGTGATGGAAAAAAATTTGTTTTTTCCCCACTCATTATCTACTGAGATGTCAACACAAGCCGTTTTTTTTTTTTTTTTTTAATTTTAAACATAATATGCTGTTAATAATGTTTGGTCTTGTCATGAGGAGTTAGGTCAACCCTATAGTCTTAAATTAATGGGTAATTCTTAATCTAATTAGTCATACTAATTAACTGTCAATAGTGAAATGCTCATTGTTCAAAATGTAAACATCAGTTGGTGATTTCCCCTAGAATAAATACTTAGAAGTGTTTGTTTTCCTCTACTGGACTTTGGTATGAAAAGATGTAACTATGAACTCTTTAGAAGAAAGAGGTACTACACTAGTAAATATTTAACTATTGCATGCAGTATTAGATAACAATCCAGTTTTAGGCAATAATTAATAAAAACATGTAATGTCTTTCAGTTTTGCTTATTTTTTCAGGAAATAATTGGTCTAAAGTACAGTTATAAACTTTAAGAAAAGTCTTGCTCACCTGATATTTTTAGGGTTCTATTTTACACATATGAAAAAATATGACTCCTTTGGGTGAGGTTGTAGGAGACCGGAGAAGGGAAATAATGCACTTAAGAAGCTGTGCATTATTATCAGAAGTTGTTCTCTTACTACTTCAAAGATATTTCTGCATTTAATATGCAAATTCTAGCACTGTACTTAAATTCATTCTTGCATTCAGTTTGGTTTAGCTCATTTTACCTTTCTTATAGAAATCATTTCAAGATTGTTAGCAGGAGGAAATAGTTTTTGCATAGATTCATTAAGTTTCTGTCTATATAGACACATTTAGGATATGTCACTAAAATGCACAATTTTTATTTGACACACTTAGAATATATTTTAATGTTTTAATAACTATTTCACTAGACTACCAATTAATGTATTGATTTTTCTTTTCAGTTATGATTATCTCATTGTATGGGTACACCAAAATGCTGGATCTGTAGCAGAGATGATAATAGTCCCTGTGCATTTCTTTTATATAAGAGAACCTGTGCATAAAGGCAAACCAAACTAAGCAGTGCAGATGTTCAACAGCACAAGCTTTGCTTTGCTGTGAACCTGCAGTTCTCATATTTGATGGGCTAATACCTGGCAGAACGGTAATTTCTAGGGCTGATATACAGCTGCCACTGGGGTCACAAGTTGAGTCCTCTGCCTTAAATACCACTCCTGCCTTAGAGTAGTACCCTAGTAACTATACACACACACACACACATAATTTACCCAGAAACTTACCTTTTACCTTTATAAGTGTCTATTATGGCAACCTTGCTTATATTATCTTTTCCACTGAAGACTTTATAAACTCCATCAGCAGTATCATTGTACTGAAAAAATATGTCCAAGAAAAAATTACTTGCAGAGCAAGTCATATTTCCAAGTTATATGTAAGTGACTTACTTGCACATTTCTTAAATAGTGGTAATTCACAATATTATTGCTTATATCATGCAATAAAGTTTTTAAATTATAAGAGTTAAATATTTTAAAGGGTAGAATACAAAAACTACCTAGAAATAAGTTCAAAATGCTGAGACAAAGAAAATAAATACCAGAAGCTTATGTGACACAAACTCAAGCCCTCTGTGTCATAATTTAGCCAATGAGACCATTCCTATTATGTTGAAGTAAGTGCTCATTAAATAAAAATTCCAAGAACAAAGATAGATTTTCTAGAGTTTTAAAAAAAAAATTTGATTTTTAGAAAAAGTGCATATTAATTATACAAAATATTGTGTTTCATTGTGGCATATTTGTATAATTTGATTAATTTCAAGCCCCTATAATCTCCCCCTCCTCCCTCTTCATGGTCTACCTTTTATCTTCATGAAATCTCTTTAATAAATGGTGACTAAAATGATAAAGATCAGACTACAAATTTTAAAAAATAGCCAAGGAAAGAGTTCTGAGTCTTTTGAGTTCAAATAATAATTGAATCCCTGATTCCTTAAGGCTTTCTACATTGATATTTATTTGACATATAACTTTGCAATCCTAAACACTGTGTAAAAGTAAAACAACACTAAAGAACTGAAAAATATAATGTTCACATATAGTGCTAAATAAAGACAAAATGTCAATTCAAGACAGTTTATTCTTTCAGCAATTTAAACTATCATCCTATAACTAAACAAACCATTGAGTCCAAATGTTTTTCTTAATTTCCAGACTGCCACTTCATGATATTTGTGAACCACTAAAATAAGGCATACTGACCTAGCCTGAATTTGCACATTTCAATAAGACAAGTTTTTAATTAAGTTTTAAGAGTAACAGGATAAATCATTAAATGCAAGAATACAGCATGGAACTTGACTTTGTGAAAAGAGTTGCAATAAAAAATTTAAATAAAATTATATATTTATAAAAATAGAAACTCTTAAAGTTAATTAAATTAAGTAAATTTTCCAACTAGAAAACTGAAGCCATCTGAAAGGGATACTTTTATGAAAAACTTAGGATTTATATTCCCAGGTCAGGAAGAGGGCTAATACACTAAACTATACTTTGCCAATGACATATATCACACACACACACACACATATATACATACACATACACATACATATATATTTATATAATTAAAATATAACAACATGCCATTCATATTGAATACTTACAGGAAAGAACACACCAACTGTGGTAGTAATAGTGTATGGAACCAAACTCAAGAATGGATCCTTGTAGCCCCACAACAGTTCTCTCAAAGTTCTGGTTTGGAACATAGAAGATTTTGACTTTTTGATAAGTGAATTGAGCAACACTTGAACAAATGCATTTTGATAGATATGGGGTGCAGCCTAAAAAAATAACAATCATCATTTAAGGCACATAATTCTAACAAATAAATGAATTCGATATTAGAATAAAACTTCTTAAACTATGTCTAAAATTATTGCTAAATCCTGCCTGGCCTAAAAGTGTAATTTCTCTAGCTCATTGCCAGCCATAAGATAACATTCCAAGTTAAGCCCTTGTTTGATGTTTGATTCATGATATGCTTAAGCAGTCTTCCATTTCCACTTGTTATGATTTTTTCATCTTTACAAATGACCATAAGTCCATTCTAAATAACAGAAGACTATGTTTTCATAAAAATGGCTAAATGACTAAAATCTAATGATAATTTCAAAGATGAGATTGTTTCAAATACTCCAGGACCCAGCATAACCAGAGTTGTTGTCTGTCTACTCACTGCTACAGCCAGATTGAGAACTGTGAATGTGTCATTCTCGGTTCCAACTGACAGTGAAGGTTCAAAGATTGCAGCATTGGGCTGAACGAAAGAGACTGTGTTGTCCTCATGATCATGAGTTATATTCTCCTTGGCTAGAAAACGAACTCTGAAACAAGCAGACATAAGCAAGATTTAAAGAAACTATCTCATGTGATCATTAGATGTCAAATGCTACTTATTCAACAAACACTATTTGAATCCATAGAATATGTCAGAAATTATGCTGAACAATGCTGTTTAAAAGATAAATTAACCAGAGTAGAGTCTTCAGCCAAGTAATCAGAAGTATTTTGTTATTTCCTCATGAATAAATTAATGGCTCACATTATTTCAAGAGGGCTCAAAATAAGATACTAAGATATATTAAAATCTCTGTACAGATATATTAAAGATATGTGTTCAGAGCTCTATTCTCCTTTGAGAATAGTTTTTATATTTAAAAAATATAAAAATACCAAACAGTACCCAAGTCAAAATTACAAGTAATGCATTTTCTCCCAAATAATTATGTTAAAACTTGAGTATAAATTATTACTTAAGAACAAGCTACTGTAATTTTAGGAGCATTTGTGGATATATAGTAGTTGAAAAAATACCAAAATGTGATCCCAATTGAAGGGTCTTATCCAAATTGAAGTGTACTTGTAAGATTATACCAGTAGATGGCAGTCATTAAGAGGAAAATCCTTAAAACTGAGCCCTGCCTTCAGAATGTACTTTCAATAAGAACATTACTCTATTATTTTACTTAAAAAAAAAAAAAAAAAATCCTAAGTTTTGGAAAGTGTTAGTTAATAAGGTCAAGGGAAAGAATCTGTTATGGATTTTTCCCAAGACTTCTTCCTTCGTATTCCTGCCAAAGGTAACTTTAAAAATGATCTATGTTGAATCTCAAAATAGCCTGAAGGAATTACAGTATTCATTGAGATGGTGTTTGTTGAACTAGAATTAAGTCTTGATCCAGGCAATTTCATGCTTCGACCGATGTCATATTATGTCAATGTTTTATCAAGTTCACTTTAGAAGCCATTAGACAAGTAAGTCTTTGGTTCTGTTTAGGAGAAACATCTTCTGATAGTTCTGATTTCAACTAGATTCAGGGTATAATTGATACAGAAGCACATTTAGCTCAATATAGAAGACTTGCAAAGTAGTAACTTTTAAAAAAAAAAGAAGTCAGTATTTTTCGGATTAAGTCATTCAGGCAAGCAAAAAAAAAAAAAAAAAAACTCCATTTTGGTGATATGAGAAAAGATAACCTGTAGTTGATCAGGAATCCTTTTAAAATTGTTATTCAAGGAGGAGTTTATTGTTCATAAAATTTAACTTTAAACTCAACTCTTCCTCTCCATATCTCCCTTGTTGCTTCCCCTAGCAAAGCAAGTTTATCTAACACATCCCCTGGTTGTCCATTAAAGAGGTGAAAGGCTCTTTATTCCACCTTTTCAAAATATATCCATTAAATTCCTAGATTAGTATTTTATGCAGGTAGCAATAATATACTTTGAAAATAAGTCAACCTCAATACAATGGAATACGTGGGAACCTTCTCAGCAGCATTCACGCTCAAGGTCAGAGTGCCCCTCCTGTGCAGGGACTCACTCACCTGTATGTGTAAGGACCTCTTTGTTTAACCTTAATGTTGCTGCTGTTCACTGCCACTTCCTGTGGATTTTGCACATCAAAGATCCAAAACTGTCTGTAAACTTCTGTGCCTGTTTTAACCCAGTTTTTATAAGCCGTTGTACCTTCTTCAAGGACAACTTCCTAAGAAAAGAAAACAAGTTTGAGTTATTTCATTGTAGTAAATAGCACTTCTGGAAGTTCCTTTATAACATTTAGGCAGCAAGAATAAAAGGACCACTCCCAAGCATCTTACTCCCGAGGACCTTTGCAACTTTATCACACTCTTGCAGCCAGATATTTTTGTATTTTTTTTTCAGCTAGAATATTTTCAACATACTACAGTAACCTTATTTAGTTAACCTTTAGGAAGAGAATCAGAGTGATACAGAAGCCATGGCTGTTGATTTTAAGGTAAGTTTTATAGTGACACTGTACAATATTGTAACACTAGGTACCACATTTTATTAAGCATGTTTTATTAAAGTTGTCCCAAAAAATTATTAATTAGGTTGAATATTCTTCCCCTAAGTAGCTATACCGAGGAGGCAAAAAGAAAAATTAAGAAAATCTAGTAGTATTGAAAGCTTTTTTCCCTTTAAATGTTAGATGACCAATGGGATGGTGACTTAACATTTATTAAATAAATAAGTACTTATGGATGAAAAACACAAATGTGAATTTTTTCCTCTTCAAAGACTTGCTGAATATGACATCCCCAACTTTTAAAATATTTGTAGTAATGCATTAATTCATGTCTCCAAAAATTATAGCTGCATAATACTTCTTTATTAGATTACTAGTTTTTGAAGAACAAGACAAGAAGATGCCCTGTTTGTGTATGAAATTTTTTTAATAATTGATATCCCTAATTTTGAAGAGAGTCATGTAGAAAATATGCCAAGGACAGAATTTTGAAACCCTATAATAAAATCATGGCATTTGCAGGTAAATGGATGGAGTTAGAGAAGATAATGCTAAGTGAAGTTAGCCATTCCCCCCAAAAAACAAATGCCAAATGTTTCCTTTCATATAAGGAAGCTGATTCACAGTGGGATTGGGAGCAGCAGAAGGATGGGAGGAATAGAGATAGGGCAGAGGGGTTGGAGGAGAAGGGAGGGGGCATGGGGTTATTGATGATCATTATTATTCAAAGAACAGGTATGAAGACAGGAATTGATGTAAATATACTATGTATAAAACCAGAGATATGAAAAATTGTGCTGTATATGAGTAATAAGAATTGTAATGCATTCAGCTGTAATATATAAATAATAATAATAATAATAATAAAAATAATAATAAAGAAACCTAGTTCCTCACTTTCAGAGCTTTGGGACTAAATGAAAAGTCACCAAATGCTTGAGTGTCCTTTTCTTTGTCTGTAAGATGAAGAGGCTTTACCAAGATTTTCTCCCAGTTTCCTTCCTCATCTTTCCTTCCCACAGCTGGAAGTCTATGAAACTGCAGCAACCAGTGTGAACAAAGTCATTTATAGCTGGTAGCATTTCCAAGGAAGCGCCTGGGGAAGAATGCACCTGGTTCAAGAACTCCAGTTTACCTTAGTGTGTAAGAGGAAGAGGAAGAGGAAGAAAAAGACTTCATAGAAAATGAACCTAGGGACTCAGGAACGATCAGACCTATTTTGTTTTTTCCTTCACCTGGAAGCATCTTTCATAGAATAACAGGAAAGAACAATGGATATTATCACATTTTCCAGTAAAGTGCACTGAGGCTCTGAAAAACCATGGAGCTGGCTTGAGGGGTAACCTAGGCAAACTGTGGCATAATCCTGTGAAGATCCTGATCTTTGACCTTTATACTAGTCTTATTGTACATCATGCTAGTACTGGCTTTTTATTTTTTCTTTCTGTCACTAGCCGTACTTAATTGGTAGAAGTTAAGTTAGCTTCTACATCTACATGATATTATGGTGTTTAATGCAGGGAAAAAGGGAATTCTTTAGAGAAGAACTGGGTATCCAGTTAAAATGAAATTACGAAATCTGTGCTTTTGCAATCCACATACTCTGGGAACAAGAGTTGCTAAAGTGACTCTAAAATCTCTACTGCTTTTACAACAAAATGTCCTTGAGGAACTTTTTGTTTGTTCTCCAAAAGGCTTATTTCCATACCATGCTCAAATATTAAGGAAAAAAAAAATTACATAAATTATGACTGCTCTTTTAAATGTAAAGATATTTGTCAATGTTGAAACTAAAAACTATGTGGAAACTAAAGATTAACATTAAACAGATACATGAGGTGGGATGGAAAGGGAGAGAAAAGGGAAATTGCATGGTAATGGAGGGAGACCCTCATTGTTATACAAAATTACATATAAGAGGTTGTGAGGGGAATGGGAAAATAAACAAGGAGAGATATGAATTACAGTGGATGGGGTAGAGAGAGAAGATGGGAGGGGAGGGAGGGGGGATGGTAGAGGATAGGAAAGGTAGCAGAATACAACAGTTACTAATAGGGTATTATGTAAAAATGTGGATGTGTAACCGATGTGATTCTGCAATCTGTATTTGGGGTAAAATTGGGAGTTCATAACCAACTTGAATCTAATGTATGAAATATGATATGTCAAGAGCTTTATAATGTTTTGAACAACCAATAAAAAAAAAATTAAAAAAAAAACTATGTGGAAACTGAAAACTGCTCATTTTCCTGTTTTAAAAGATTATATGAAAGGAGAAAACACACAAGATTATTCACACACTATATGAAACTTAAGGCCAAAGGCAATATCTATCATCATGTGACTCTCAAGGTGTGTATTTTAGTCCTTAATGATAAGAACTCAGTTTTTATGGAATTGAGAAGGGCTTATGACAGAATGTGTCTGGTAGGAAAGAATGCCTCCCTATCTTTAATCTATGTGCCTCTAAGTCCCAAAACACACTGGAAGTGTATTATGCCTTTTTCTTAAAGGCTGTAAGTCGTTTTGACTTGTTTCTGGAGATGTTTTTTTTTTTTTTTTTTTTTAAATAATGGAAAAGTTGAAACACAACAACTGATAATTCAATGTTTTCATTTCCACTTTTTAAGTGTACAACCATCTAATTTTCAAAGATAGAAAATGGATCCAAGCAAAATAGATGCATAGTTCAGTGTCATATGCCAACTTTGTAGCAGATAATGAAGAAATCAGGTCTTTTCATTCCAATCTTTGAACAAGTCATGGCATAATGGAAATCTTAAAGACAAGTACTGGAGTAGGCAAAATAGGAATGGTGTTCCTCAGATGCTAATACTATTATATGTATTATAAAACTGTATATCTGCTTATTGAATGCCAAGAATGCTACGTATTCCTCTAATTTTAAAAGAAGATATTTTATGACCTTTGTGAATTAAAAAAGTATGGTTTTAAATTAAACTGGATTGGACTATCTAGCCTATTTGGAAATATCTCACTAAATTTGAAGTACAACACTCTTAACCATGTACACAGGAAAAGAAATATAATTTAAGATCCCCTCACTTAGTTAAGTCAGTATTTGCTGCTGTGGTTAAATATGCAGGGACTAGATTCTAACTTGGACATTCTCACATTGCATGATCTCCAGTTGTGTTGGAAGCCATTGACCTTGAAACTTCTATTCTTCTGTGCTAATTTGAAAGCAGATGTTTGGGATAGTAATATCTCCTATATACCCACTTGATTGTTGCTGTTGCATGAAAACTCCTTGACATAACTGGCAGGTTTAACATAATTATTAAAATGTTCTTGCCTTATTCCTATGTGGAGTACATACAGCATAAAGGCAGAAAACATGTTGTCTCATTTCTCAAGGATGTTACAAAGTACATACAGCAGATTTGAATCTATGAGTTAAACTCTTGCTGTATCTACCTTGCTCTAACATTGTAGTGACTTTTTTTAAAAGCATAGAGTGAAATGGTTAAACTGTAGAACTAGATGCTAGAAGTCTTATCCAGTTTGGAAACTTAACCATTTAAATTGGGCCACTTATTTAATTTCTTTGTAACACAGCTTCCTTATTTATAAAGTGAGGATAATAATATTAGTTTGAACCATATTTCACATTTTATTCTTGAAAGTGAAAACAAGATGACTACTTTTTCATATGATTTAAACATTTATCCTTACAAGTTGATTAATAAATGTAGGCATTTAGGATAGTGTCAGGCCCTAGCAGACATTCAATAAGTGCTAGCTATTAGTATTATGCAAATCCAGTTTACTCTATAGAGGGACAACTCTATCATTTAGTTCCCACACTGCATTAACCACTTGGTTAGTAGTATTTATTGCCTAATCCATTTCCAGTAAGTCATGAAATGTCCTGGGACACTTCTTTCTGCTAATAATTATTTTATATCTATTCCCTCTTCATTAAAATAAACACTTTCTGGACGAGCAGATACATACTGAAAATAGCCTCCATCCTCCTACCCACTACTGAAATTTACTCATTAACTGCCTAAACAGCAAAATTTTCTCATTTAAAAAATGTTTCACATTTATTCATTATGAGTGCAACCTGAAAGACTATGAATTATAATATTAGCAATACTTGTGCTGAGAGTTGAGTTTTAGAAATCATCAATTAAAATCCAGAATAAAATTTGGTAAAAGATAGTAGAGTATATTTTATAGATATATACTGTTTAATCTTTTTTCTATGCTATTGTATGAATTTAAAAATTTTTAGATATTTCTTGTTTCCTCTAGTTATGAAATATAATACAAAATCATCTTCAATAACTAATACTTCAAATATTTGAGCTTTATGATACTGTGAAAATACACACTATCATGTCTAGAAATACTATTATTATATTTTATTAAAGTAACAGAAAAATTCTATGACTATTGATTCAAAAGTTTAGTCCTTCTAATATATAAATAACCAATTTGTTTTATCCTAAGGAATTTTTAAACAAGCTATTGGAGGGTTACTTTCAAGAATGGGAAAGTAAATGATTGCAAAATTGAATTAAGTAATAATTGAACATTAGTCTTTTAATAGAAGTCTAATATTTCTTGATGTTTTATAGTTTATCAGAAAATTAATTTATTTAAAATTACCTGTTATAAAATAATGATAAAATGTTTCGTGAATAACAATATCAAGTATTAAATTTTGCAAATGGGTTGCAGAACTTTGAACTTTTTAAAGTGCTTTGATAGTCTGTACATTCATGGAAGCTCCTGCTCTTGACTTTTAGTCTGTCTAAAAAGATTGCATGTACCTACTAGCTCCACACAAATCTATCAGGGATTATACTAAATAACATTGGTTGAAAAAATTATAGCTATAAAAATCATGAAGTCTCCAGAAATTATCCTTTGGAAATAAAGAGCAAAAATAAAATAGAAATAATATTTCTGTACTATTTAGGCTACTTCAAATAACAGTGTCAGAGTGTCATCTTTTAAATAAGGGAACTATCATAGAACTCCAACTCTATGCTTTACCAAACAATGGAAGATGATTTTCTGATCTTTTTCAGTCCAACATTTTAATCTTTTTCAAAATGATACTTGTGCATTAGTAGCTTTCTCAATTTGCTATTAACTAAATGAATAGTATTCAATGAGTTTTGATGATAAATAAGAAGTCACCAGTACTAAAATTTCTTAAATAATTGTGAAATAACAACAAAACTCTGAATGTTCCTAAGGCAGGGATTCAGAGATTTGGCCTGTACTATATGACAAAGACATACATAGGTCCAATATAATTTTAAAATTAGTTTTGTAAACTAAAAAGAAAAAAATGAAACAATCTTATGTTAACAAATTAAAATCCTAGCTTCTTTTTTGGAGGGCTGTGGATTGAACCCAGGAGTTCATACTTGCTAAGCCCAGGCCTTCCCACTAGCAGCCTCCTGAGCTGCACAGCTTATTTAAACAACTAACATTGGTAATGTCAGTGTGGTCACATAGGAACCTGAGAGCAAATCTATCTTATCCTTTAATGTGCCACAGACCTTGATCACTGTGGGGAAACTGACGATGGATCTTAGTCTATGGATGTGGAGTGAGCATACAAGGTAAACTAGCCTTCGATCCTTCTTTGAAACTTAAGTCTTCTATCCAATTTCAGTTCAGTACCTCCTCCTCAAGTTTACATTCATATTTCTCCATTTTGACTTGTAAAAAATTGCACAGATAACATTCATTTCAAAAATAAGAAGGAAAAGTACTCTATTTCTTAATTTCATCCCTTTGTTATTTCAAAATCATTGTTGACCATGTTCCAACCATTATTTCCTTAACTTCCATCATCCAGAAAACATTTTATTCTGTCTTTCCTTGAGTTCTGGTTTCCCATTAACTTCTAAGAAATAATATTCTTGTTTCTATTTCTTTATATAAAAATCACTTCTTTTTTTCTGCTTTTTTCTTCCTGCCTCTATGTAAAAACATCTTTAATTCTGCTTTTTTATGCTCAAACTCTCTAGAAAATAAATCTAGTTTTTAATCTTCTGTCTGTGATTGCTATAGCAATGATCAAGAGATCTAACCTTTGAAATATAGACTGATCCTATCAAACCACTTGTTGAACATTTCTTCTGAGGTACATTTTTCTATTATTATTAACTCAACTGGACTCTGGTTTCTTATTTATGTTCTACTCTCTCTATTCCAAACTTCTATTGCATCCCATCATACACAAGTTTTCATTATGTACTTCACTATAGTAGACCGGAGTGCCTTTGGTTTTGTATTGGACCTTTTATTCAAATATCTTTATAAAAAAGAATCTTAAATTCTCCTTAAAAAATGGCCATGTCATATTTTTTTTCTTATTTCCTCTCTTTGGTCTTCTCACTTTACAACCCTTTTTATTGTATAAGCATAGCATAAATGGCTATGTATTATCTAGGCTTAGATTGCTGATGTTTGGAAACCAACTTTACCAACTCAACTAGCCAAATGATGTAAGGATTTTTACTTATAAAATGGGTAATATTACCTCAAATCTGTAAAGATTCATTTAACACTAAGTAAAAAAAAAAAGGCTCGACATTTGACAATATCAATCCCTAAATAACACAGGTTTTGTTACATCTTACTTTAAAAAAAAATACATCAACTACCATTTTATAGTATATCATCAACTAAATATTCTTATGTTCAAAGATAAATCTAATCCCAAACTGCTTTTCCAATCACCTCTCTAATCCTGTCACATCTGCTACCTGCTTCCCTCATCACTGTATCTAGTTGCATTTCCACACATTTTTTTTCCATACTGTTAACTAGCCTTTTGACACCTTTGCTTCAATCCTCTTTGGACATTCAAAATTTGGTACTTCTTCAAAATCCAAATTAGTTCCACTTTCTTCCTGACATTTGTCGAATACTCAGATTTCTCTTTCTAAATAATATTTATTTTCCATATTATACATAATTTAATACTAGAATATCACAGGTTCCTCTTATCTGTTTTCCTGTAAGTTCTTTTTAAAAAAAATGTTTCATTTGATTTATTTTTCCTTTCATTTCCAAGATTTTTTTAACATTTGTAATACACATAACAAATGTTGACAAACAATAAAATAAATCTGTGGCTGTGTGCCATATGATAATTGAGAGAATAAACAATTACAACAAAAGCATTCCAATAATCGAAGCCTGACTGCAGGACTATTCAACCTGTTTTCCAAAATAATACATCATCAAAACTATCATTTACCCAATTTTCCACTGACCTTTATGTAAGGTGTTCAGGTGGTGGTGTGTTTTTTTTTTTTTTCCCAACAGTATCAGTAGTTTAAATATAAATGAACTTGATATTACAATTAAAAGATATAAATATTCAGGTGGAAAAAGCAAACTCTAGTTATATCTTAAACTTGAGATAAAATTTATTTTACTCTTTCAATCATACAAAAGCACATTTTGATGCCACAGAATTCTCATGATTAATCATTATGAACTTAGAAATAAATTCTAAATAATTAACCTAAAATAGTTGCTAGCACTCACATGTCATTCAAGAGTATATGCACTCATTTTGTCTCACAAAGAAAAAACATTAGTTGATCCATACTCAGCTATTGGTCAATATATAAGGAAAACAGTCTTAGTCTAAAATACCTTACATTGGAGACAGACTTTTTTATTCCAAAATTTTCCAAAAGATAAATCATAATCCAACATACACACTAATTCCATTTTAGCAGAAGATCCAGGTGAAAAGCTCAGATTATGGAGCAGACTGTATATTGGAGTGATGCTAATTCCGTGTCACTGTTGTCTAACAGTGACACGGAATTAGCATCACCAACACCTGTCAGTCTCATTGGCCTATATCAAAAGTACTATCAACATTGCAAGTTCAAAGTCAGCCTGAGCAACTTAGGCCCTAAGCAACTTAGTAACACCCTGCCCCCCCCAAAAAAAAAAAAAAAAAATCAAAACTCTGGGGATATAGCTCAGTGGTTAAGTGACCCACTGGGTTCAATTCCTGATCAAAAAAGAAAAAAAATACTACCAAGAAAACTAGGAATTCCAAGGCACAGGATATGGTTCAATTTATAATAATATGTTTATATACAATATAATGTATATATTATATATTCACATAATGTTTAAACTCATGAGGCTAAATATCTGCAGTTTGTTTACAATATGAGATACTAATGACCAAATTATCATTAAACAAATATAGAATGCAAATATAGGAATTATCTTAAAAAATGCCCTATTTTTATAATAAGACAACATTGATAATAGTACAGAGAGATTGCTTTTAACTTTAAAGCAGTTAGAATTTTTTGCTAAAGAGAAGTCAAAGTAACTTCTTGTCATGAGTAAACTATATTTGAAATCAGTTTCCAGGTTGTCAATTAAGTCAATGCATCAGGGAAACAAAATGATATTTGTTTATATTCCTGGTATTTTAGGATGCTAAACATGAATGCATGTATGAGAGAGATGAAGGTCTGGGCAATATCACACATTTCAGAATAAATGAATAAGTCTAACCTATTTCAACTCCCATTTCTCTACACTGTGCACCACACTTACTAACCCTGTGTCTAGGTCACCAGGATACTAGCCAGGAAGAAAGCTGAAGCCAGTGCTCTGAGTTGGCCAGCATTATGCCCCACAGGCTCACCTCCAGTAAACATTCATGCCTTCAGGCAGCACAGAAGTCCTGAGTTCACAAAGGTCCCTTCTTCTTTTTACCTTGTTCTTGACAGCTTAATGTCTTTTTAACCCCCATCTCCAAACTCCTTAAGCCATTTACCTTTGCCATACCTGGTTAAGGATTTATGCAGATCTGCTTTCTCTTATTCTGATTTCCATCAATTAAAATTTCTGGTAAGTCTGAGGCTACTTGGAATGAATTGGGGTAGCAGATGATATTTGTGCAAATCCTGTTGACCAAATCCCTCTAATTTTAGTTAAAACTACAGTTTGTTGATATATCTGAGATTTTCCTACATATATAACATGTTCCAGAAATGTTTTCCTGAAATACTTTAAGTCAAATATAAACATTTGTAAATAGAAAATACTTGAGATAATCAGTATTATACTTTGAGTCAAATATAAACTTTTGTAAATAGGAAATACTTGAGATAATAATACTACTATAAAAAGCTGTACTTCACCAGTTTGCCAAAAAAATTCTTCTTCAATCATAAACATAATGCTTACAAATACAAACACACATATATAATTCACTTTTCTCAGTATTAACCAAAATTCAGTATTAATCTTGATAAATATCCCCCTACAACATTAATTTTTTTTCTCATTCAAAAGCATGTAAACATGACTTTGTACATAATTAAAAACAATTATTTCTACTAACCTATGTACCTATAGTTTTATCAGAAATAATATTTAAATTTAAGATAGAAATGTATTCATGTTGAATACTTGTCACATTTTATTCATGGTCACATTATCATGTAGAGTTGCAGAAATTGGCAATTACTTTCATGTTGAAGGCACAATATTACCAGTTACCATGAAACATAAAACAAGGGCCCAAAGCCAAAAAGAGAGAGAGAGAGATAGAATGAATCGGAATGGCAAAAAAATAAATAAATAAAATTAGACTACTTGTACCTTTTTAATCGTCTTCTCAATAAGCATATCCCCAACTGGCATTAGAATACCTCCAAACACAGCCAGGACTGCACCAATGACAGCCCCAGTGATGAGGCCACAGTTCCGGTCACAGCCCATTTTTCTTGTGCAGGAGAAGAATTGAGGTTAAGCACCTGTTTTCTTTTAAACTCTCAGGTATGATTAAGGTGTTTTCTACAAGGTGTGGTTCTATCATTAGAAAGAGATCATAAAACAGAAGCTTAAATATCAGCACAAGAAGATCAAAGTACAAAGAAAACACACAATTTAAATGTGACTTTGCTATCTATAAACAAAATAAATTGTTTTCTTTTAGTTTTACCAAACTGAATTTCTAAGTCTTCTCTCTTCTCTGCCTTCTACCTACCTACCAATGATCGTAATAATGTTAGAACATTTCTTCAAAATTCTTTAGTTTTCTTCCTATGGCTGATTACTAAAGTCTAGGAGAACTGTGTTTATGCACTCCTACCCTCACTACTTTTCCTCAGCCTGAGATGCTTACTGATAACCTCACCCTTTATATCTTCTGCACCCAAACACAGCCCTCTCCACCCTACTAGGAATTCTCCTGCACTCAATTTGCTTGAACTGAGGTCTTCTCTATCTGAATGTTAACCCACACATGGTAACAGATGTGAATATACCTTATTCACAAACAGCAAGATATGGGTTTTACAGGAAATCACCTGGTGATTAGCAGAAAGAATCCATACTTCTAATCATTATAAAATACCTGTTAAAACAAGAAAGTATTGGTAAGTATAGGAAAGTATATTATCAAATAATTAATACTAGGAAGCTCTCTAATATCACCATAATTATAACTGTTAAAAGAAAGTCACATTTACATGTACATTGAGTTTATTCTTGAAATGTTTATCTTATAAACAGTGTGGAAAACATTAAATTATTTAAAATGCATTTTGTTTTTAATTTTATTGTTAATGACTTTTGAATAGACCAAAGGAAGGATGAATTTAAAATACACAAAATGTAGACGATGTCTTATTTTAATGACAGGCATTTTACTAATCTGAGATTTTTTAATATATTCAAATACAATGTTGTTTGTCATATGTGGTGTTTCACACAAATTCTATTAATATCAACTATTTTTACTATTTTTATGGATTTCACCTTGTCAGTCTTGTTCATGGTATCATTACACAGTATCTGGTTATTATATAAAAATGAGAAGGAAACAATTTATGGATGAGTGGATTCTGTTGTAAAAAATTAATAAGAATATGTCATTTCTGATTAAGAATTTTATTTGAGTTATATTGATTATAATGGCATTTTTTATGATGTACTTCAACTGTCACTGATGTACAGTCAGAATGTGCCTTGTGGCTTTTAACAAATATACTTCAAATGCAGGTGGCCAAGGCAAGCATAGATGCCAATAAACAAAGGCTACAGACAAACAGAGAGGCACACAGTACTTTTGCCAGCATCATATTAACCATAGCAAGTATGTTTTGTCATGGTTTCAGGTTTTCCCTTCACATATTTGTTGCAACAGAAGAATCACTTATGATTTCATTGGTGTTCATTTAGTTTTAAAAATAATATTCCTTGTGCAGCTAAGAACATAATGGAAAGAGATAAGACATTTCCCCCAAATGGAGAAATAGAAATGGTATTTTTTTCTTGGCATTTTAATTATTTTTTTACCTCTTGGGAATTCCCTTTACCTACTCCTCATACCTTGGATACTCATGTTGTAAACCATAGGAATCATGCACCTCATTCACCCTTAGACCCTCGTGACTAAGACACTTGAATAATTCGTTAGTGCCACAAGTTTATTCCAAAGCAAATGGGAAACACATTCCTAAACAAGTGATTTGTTTTTATGGTGGCATTTTATGTCTCACTGAACAAGTGAAGCTGGATTTTTAGTAATTGTTTGGGGGAGGGAATGGGAAGAATAGCTTTCCTTATTCTTTCAATTCATACAATAATCTACCTCCTATGGCTTTAATCAAGGTTGTCATAATGCAATGAAATAAGTTACTTAAGGCTCATAAGGACTGAATGTTATCAAAATAGAATATCCTTTGCAAAGTATAATGGTGAAGCACTTAAAGTTTTCTTGAAACAATATTTTAAGCAACTGATTTTTTTTGCTAAATTGAAAATATCATTCTGGTGTTTTATAAGCTATAAATCAATAATTATATTTGCAGATTATATATAAGCAGCAATCAAAATAGAGGAATCCAATCTTGTGCAATTGCATTAGGAGACTGGAGAATCAACCAAAGACTGACTCTCCACTCTTGCTAGGTGACCATGGGCAAGCCACTTAATTTCTTGACACTTCGGTTTCATCATTTGTAGATCTAAGAGATCTAAGGCACCATCAGCAGTCTTCAACCTCAGTAGCTGAAATGGTTCTTCACTCTGTCCTTACAGAAGACCAAAAAGCCTAGTGACTATGTTCACATAGCAGTGGTAATAACCCAGAGGCCCTCATTCCTCACTTGGTCTCCATTCCTGCATCTGTCCTTTCTCACCCTTAAAAAGCTTTAGGAGAAGCTCTGTAAGAACCTGTGAGTTTTTGAGGCCATTAAAATCAATGAGGCCCCAAATATTAAATCCAATTCCAATTTTGTGAACTTATATTGTTTTTACATAAATTCATATTAACTCAAAGATTTAGTAATCTCTTTTGGAAAGTTATGTCTGATACAAAATTCACTAATGTAATTCCTTTAGTAGTAATGTAATTTCCAAATCTGTAGGTGAAATACAGAATGATTTAAAAGTTACAATTCTTTAAAAAAAATCACATTTTACTTATTCAGATATGTACATAGATTTACCCATTTTTTTGAGTTCTACATCATGACCTGCGAATATTTTTTCAGAACCATTCTTTATTCACCACACGCTACATGAAAGATTCTGTGCAAGGGGTAGAGAATTCCAAGAGCTGTACCTGGAGGATAATTCTTACGACTGTGTGGACTTCGAGCCCAGATGTGTCAAGCAGTGGGCAGGCCTACTTATTCCCGGGATTCTGTCTGCTTTGAACCTAAAACTGAAGTGAGAGTGTATACCTCCCACTTTGACTGACTAAAGTTCATTAGAAAACAGAATTATCGAGTAATGTATTCAGTTGAATCACATAGCTGGACAACTTTCAGTTATCTGCACCACACATAAAAGAAAAGTACCAATCTAACATTATTTCAATCACTTACTGATATTTGAGAGACTAGGAGTTAAGTTTTTCTACTTGTTCAAATTCTTGATTGATCGATTAACTTTTACTACCTTGACATAAGGTTGTTTTATTTCCCTCTAAGAATAGGAAACACACATGACATTATTTAGGTCCGTTTATTATCCTTCAGTGCCCTGACAAAGTGAGTAATGATGCTTTGCTAGCATAATCAGACTTGTCCTGATGCTGTGGTACTATATAGTTGGTGACTTTTTCCTCCCCCATAACAGATGATTGAATCCAGGTCTTCCACAAGAAGTGGAAGGGCTAGTGTTCTACCACTGAGTTGTATCCCCAGATACCCCATACCCTTTTTGAGACATTGTTTAATGAAGTTTCCCAAGGGACTTCAAATTCGTGTTTCTCCTGCCAAAATTCCCCAAGTAGCTGGGATAACAGGTATGCACCATCATGCCCAGCTAAAAATAGTTTTATTCACTTAAGGCAGGAGGAGTACTGAACAGCTTATGTGAGACATGTACCAAGTATATGAAAGTTAAGGGCATATTCTAGCCAGGAGATTTTTTTAAAAATACATAATTAACTTCAAAGAAAAATTCTTTGTTTCTTCCTTTACACCAGAGTTAGCTATTCAAGCACACAAAATTTGGATCTACCACACTAAGTTTTCTTAATAACACAGCTCCTTACATATTAAAATATGTCATTAATTTCATTGGCTAATTTTAAATCATTTTTACTATTTGCCCTTTATAAGAAATGGACACAATATTGATGTCTTATTTCTTGCTTCAGGATACAAATTGAGAAGGCAGAGAATGAGCACAGGCACAGAAAACTTCTGCTAAGGAGGAAGAGAGACTGGAAGGGTATCTTTGAAGGTGTCACTAATTACATACCTTTCTTGATTCTATAGGTAGATCAGTTGCCGCCTATTCAGTTTATAGGTTATAAATAGATTCCTTTTGTAGAATTGTGAGTGGATTTTATTCCCTTGGGCTGTATTTGAAAGAAAGAGGAAAAATATTTTTTTTCTGTCAGATTGATAGTGTTGTTATAATGATTTTTTTTAATACTCTTCCTCTATATTGGGAACATGATAGAAATGAAGAGACAGAGATTTCACAAAGCCTGTTATAAGAAGGCTCGATAGCAAATAGGCCAGAACATTAGATCAAATCCTCAGAGAACCTATAGTCATTCCTATGTGTGGTTAAAACTGTGCTCCCTGGGACACTCCACCCAGAAGCGGTGTGACCCAGAGGTAACATTCACTGGGTCACATTCTGAAAAAGCTTCACATTTCTAGGGTACTTGTACCAGAAATAAGTGGTAAGACCTGAATGTCATTTTTGCTTTAATTGATTGGAGGATATCTAAAATTTCCTATTCTTTCCTTCAAACTTCTTCAATTTTTCTGAAGGTATAAAGCAAGGCCATGTACCTCTACTTTCCCCTATTAATCTTTAGTATAGTCTTCCCAGTTACTAATAGGGCCTTATGTAAAAATGTGGATGTGTAACCGATGTGATTCTGCAATCTGTATTTGGGGTAAAATTGGGAGTTCAAAACCCACTTGAATCAAATGTATGAAATATGATATGTCAAGAGCTTTGTAATGTTTTGAACAACCAATAAAAAAATAAATAAAAAATAAAAATTAAAAAAAAAATGAAAAAAAAAGCCCATATAATCCAATATATGGAGTTACTGGGGATAATCAAATTGGATATAAGTATAGATGTTAGGTTTTAAAATTAAATTCCTTTCCATACTCTTATCCTAGACCATATTTATGTGTGTTTGCAAATCCATGGTTCCTTAGACAATGGGTACTATACACTCAACTCCAATATATTTGAAATGGGTGCAAATCCATCATTTACGTCTGACTATATTTCATCTTGTGGAAATGAGGTGATCAGGTCAGTTTTTACAGACTTCTGTTTAGAGACAGAGCTCTAGTTAAAGGCCATACATAATCTTCAGCTATAAAGACGATTCAAAGAGCTACAACTGTTGTCCCCTCATTTAGTCTCACGTCATCCCCACAAAATTAAAGGACTCTACAGAAAATTTAAATTGGATCAGGAAGCTTCCAACACCTATCCTTTGACATACATGCTCATTTGCATCCCAACAGAATATATTTAAGGTTAAAAACAGCAGGAAAAAAATGTATAGGTATAATTTAAAACAGTAATGTATCTAACTAAATTATGCTTATTAAATATCACAATGTGAAACTTGTTTTGATAATAATCTTGAAAAAATACAATACATTCATTAGCCTCACATATGCTTAGGATCCTTCAAGAACTAAATCTGTCTTATAGAGACTTATGAACTAGGAATTACTATAAGTTTTAAATGACTCTTTTAGTCATGTTGACTTTAAATACAATTATCTATGCCCATTTTTAATGACTGAACCCTAGATACAAATGTGATTTTTTTTAATGCTATTATTCCTACACCTAAAATTCACTGTAAATGGAAAGAAACTAAAAGATTTATAGTGGTTAAAACTCTATACTTGAAGTTTGGAAATAGAGATTTAATTCTGGGTCTTCATGTGGAAGCTTGTGATTCAATTTCTCTGATAAGTCTATTATATGTCAAGTAAGTCTGCAAGTATTAAATGAGAAAATGTTTAAAAATTCTCATAGAAAATAGAATGCATATTTTACATAAATAGAAATGACTATTGGCAAAACAATAAAATCTGATATATCGATAAAGACATATATGAAATTAAACTATCATACAAATGAAAAAAGAAGCTTCTACCTTAGAACATGCTACTTGAAAGTTTTAGCCATATCTTGGGACAGTGAACTAAAACATCTTGTGATTAAATTAGACAATAGTTACAGAATTAGTTCCTTCTGGAAATAGAAAACAACACAAATAATTTGGGAGTGAACATTGCTAGTATTTCATAAAAATAAGGAGAGCAAATGTAATCCTCAAGGTCAATTCCTACATATTCTGTACCTCTCCCATTGTTAATTTAAGATTTCTTCCAGGTTAACATGTTATCTGATGGTTCTGAATTTAGTTTATTGTTCTGGTTCAATAATGACTTGAGGAGATTACAAGGTTTCTACATTTTTTTTCTTATTATTAACTCCAAGGATCCACTGTAATATCTACATAAAAATTTTTTTAAAGATTTCATTCTGGTTTCCTTGCAAGTCAATATTTAAAGTAATTTTTTCTTTTTTTTTTTTTCAAGAGAGAGAGGATTTTAATATTTATTTTTTAGTTTTTTGGCAGACATAACATCTTTGTTTGTATGTGGTGCTGAGGATCGAACCCGGGCGGCACACATGCCAGGAGAGCGCGCTACCGCTTGAGCCACATCCCCAGCCCCTAATTTTTTCTTTTAATATAAAAAGATGTTATAGATTAGAACAATATAGAAAAGGATGAAAAAAGTCTGAAAAATCTTTAAAAATCATCTTTCAATGTGTGACTTGATAATTCCATAACTGAAATTTACTAAAAGGAATTTGTACCATTTATATTTATAAAGTTACTCATTATAATTAATCGAGCCTTTTAATTAATTTATCCAGAATGATTTGTCCTCTATATACAGTATAATTATTTAAGACAATTCATTAATGTTTACAATTATCTTCCTGAATTGTAAAAGTATAAATTTTGGCTTATTTTTGTTACCAAATTATAATATGCACTATTAAATGTCAGATTATTGTCTAAAATGGATATTTTTTACCATTCCTAGCAGCAATTACAGCATCAGGGTTCATTAAAAAAAAAAGGCTTAATAAGCACATATCTGATACATACCTTGCATTTAACCATGTACACAAAGTCAGGTTCATCAAAATTTATACAATTCAGATTGAAAATGAGAAAAGCTAATGACTGTAAAGCAATCAACAATTGCACAGTATAAAGGCTGTTGACAGAGTTGAAAGTCATTTATAAAAACTAACGTCATTTTAATGTTCATCCTAATCGAATATTATGTATAAATAGCCTAAGTATAAAATGAAAATTCTGCTTTCATTTGGATTATAAATCATTTTAAATACTAACAAATGTTTAAGGATAGACATGATATTAAACATTCAGAAATGAAAATGTCATTGGTCATTGATCACTGTTAATATTTAAGCATAAAATGGAACAAGATTCACAATTGAGAAAAACAACATAAACCTGATTTTAAAATAAAACCTAGATACATTAAGAAAACAGTAACTACTTTTTGTTGTTCCTGCTCTGTGACTTGTCTGGAGTATTTATATAATATCATCTTCTCCCATCATTTAGAAAATGGAAAATTTCTTGATCTTTTCTATTTAAAGAAAAATCATGACTTACCTTTAAAAGAGTTATTAAGAAATTTTCAGTCAAATACTCCAACATTTGAACAGACAATTCTTCATAGGACCAAATGACATACTGCAGAAAAATCCTATCCTGAAACCCTTACCAGCATATGTGTGTTAGAGTTTAAATATGCTTAAAAAAAAAAAAAAAAACTACAACGTCAGATTCCAGTGTGTGGTTTGCTGCCAGAGGAACTGAAAAAAAGAAAGAAAAGAAAGAAACCCCACAGATATCATGCTACTGGGATTGGTCTATTTTTATGGTCTGCTAAAGACCCATTACCTATATCTGAGATATTCAGTATTTCCCCCCCACCCCCAATTTGGCCGTCTTCCCATCCAAGTAAGTCAGAGGCCAGAGAAACAAAAGGAACTGATTTGTTGAGCCAACCCTAATGTGTTGTACTACATAATCATTTTTCCAGATGCTAAACTGGGGGTAGAAAAGGGAAAGTGGGGAACATGATCACATTCTCACTTGCCGGACAAGATTGAACTTGCAAGCTCATCTGATGAAGCTGAAAGAAAATGTACTTTTCCATAGAACACACCATAAATCTGAAGAACTTTGAGACTAATAATTTTGAAAACAGTTGGAAACTGTCAATTAACAGGGATGACAAACAGACTTTAAAAAGGGAAATAGCCTATTGTTCTAGCTTGACCTTCTTAACTGTTTATCACTCTGTTAGTTTTAGAGAAGTTTCAGGAGCACAGCAAGATCCTTCTGCAAGGAAAAAAAAAATCCCTTAATAGTCTGAAGCCAGACTATAAAATGACATTTAAATTAAGATACTATTGAAGATGATCTTTTACTGTAAAAAAAAAATAGACACTTTACTTTCAAAGAAAGGAATTATGTTCATATCTAATCTAAATAGTTATTACATTTGGGGGTAAGCGGACCCTCAAAGTGAGGACCCTTAATCTTACAAAGTAATTTTTAGTATCAAGTTGGTAAAATCTTCAGAAAGTTAAACTGGCAAATATTGGAGAGGTCAACTGGATAAATGCCTACAAGTCACTCTTGAAATAAAGTAACCTAAGAATAATGAGCAGAAATATATTTAGTTCATTAGATTATATTTAAACCAGCTCTTATCCTTATGTCACTCTTGCTGTCTCTGTTGTTCACATTAGATATGTTTCTTTTCATTTGCAATACAGCACAATACAACTGGAAAGGAACCCCAAACTCCTCTGCCTAGCATCGCTTTTGTTTTTCCAGTGTTTTTACTGAATATTTATTTTAAAATAACTATGAAACCCTAAAATAGATAAGTGATATGATATTTGAAAAATGAAATCCTTATCTAGAGAAAGTAGAAATAGCCTAGTGCATTCTCATTACGATTTATACTTTTCATTTAAAAAAAAAAGTGTACAGAGATTCTAGAAACTTAAGGCAATTCCCTTGTGACTACCACCATTTTATCTTGGTTGTATGATGTTAAAAATGTAGTATAAAAGGCCATCTTAACTATTTTGACTATTTTGCAGGTATATTTAAGTTCTTTGCTATAAGTATTTTCTTCTCAAACATAAATCATATGTTTTATATATACATGCCAGTATGAAAATTTTAAAACAGCTTGCAAACACAAGAGTTAAGATCTATTTTAAAGAGTATATTTAAAATGCTTGATGGGATAGTTAAATTATAATAAATGTGAACACAGAAAGATATTTCAGAAAAAAAAATGCATGCAAAATGGATGTAAAAGGATACTGACCTTACTTGAATCATTATTTAATCAGTAGCCTAATGCCATCCAAATCTGACCATGCTTGGAGAGGAAAATGTCACAAGTTCCCATGAGCAGTCCAAGGAATCAAATTTACATCCCCAGAGACAACTGTGAAGTGTCCAGTCCCATACACAACATCCCCAGAGTAGCTTGGCATTCCAGAATGGAAAAGCACATAGCTGAACCAAACCTACAACCATGGATTTTGAGGAAAATATAGACCTTGAACAATAAAATAGGCATAGCCTTTTGCTGCCTTAAAAATGAAAACGCAGCATTTTTTTAAAGAGTGCACACCCACCATATTTTGAGAGAATCTATTTTATGTGAGGGTACACTTATACTTATGTACATCCACACAACCATAGACAAACTTATTAGAATGAAAAATTTAAAACTTCAATACTATTGTTCACTTAGCCACAATAGTTTGGAAAAATCAACTTTAAAACATGATTTCTTTTTTTTTTTTAACAGACCACATAGGGTTAAAAGACAGACATAATTAATTTTTTTTTTTTTTTTGGTGGTGCTGGGTTTGAACACAGGGCCTTGTGCATGCAAGGCAAGCACTTTACCAACTGAGCTATATCCCCAGCCCAATAGAAGAAAAAGTAGGCCCTAATCTTCATCATGTAAGGCTAGGCCCCAACTTCCTTAATAAGACACCTATAGCACAAGAATTAAAACCAAGAATCAACAAATGGGATGGATTCAAACTGAAAAGTTTTTTCTCAGCAAAAGAAATAAACTGTGAGGTGAACAGGGAGCCTACATCCTGGGAGCAAATTTTTACTCCTCACACATCAGATAGAGCACTAATCTCTAGGGTATATAAAAAACTCAATAAGCTAAGCACCAAAAAACACAAATAATCCAATCAATAAATGGGCCAAGGACCTGAACAGACACTTCTCAGAAGAGGATACACAATCAATCATCAAATATAAAAAAAAAATGCTCATCATCTCTAGCAATCAGAGAAATGCAAATCAAAACTACTCTAAGATACCATCTCCAGTAAGGATGGCAGCTATTAAGAACACAAACAACAATAAGTGTTGGCCAGGATGTGGGGAAAAAGGGACACTCATACACTGCTGGTGGGACTGCAAATTGGTGCAGCCTATTTGGAAAGCAGTATGGAGATTCCTTGGAAAGCTGGGAATGGAACCACCATTTGACCCAGCTATCCCACTCCTGGGACTATACCCAAAGAACCTGAAAACAGCATACTACAGGGACACAGCCACATCAATGTTTATAGCAGCACAATTCACAATAGCTAAACTGTGGAGCCAACCTAGATGTCCTTCAGTGGATGAATGGAGAAAAAAATGTGGCATTTATACACAATGGAATATTACTCGGCATTAAAAAAGAACAAAATCATGGCATTTGCAGGTAAATGGATGGCGTTAGAGAGTATTATGCTAAGTGAAGGTAGCCAATCCCCAAAAAACAAATGCAGAATGTTTTCTCTGATATAAGGGGGTTGACTCAAAGTGGGTTAGGGAGGGAGAGCATGGGAGGACGATTATTTCTAGATAGGGAAGAGCAGTGGGAGGGAAAAGGAGGGAGAAGTGAAGTAGCAAGGATGGGGGAATGTGATGGTCATCATTATACAAAATATATGTATGAAGATTTGAATTTTGTATCAACATAACTTATATACAGAGATATGAAACATTGTGGTATATATGTGTATTAAGAATTGTAATGCAAAAAAAAAAGAATACATGTATAATGGCATAATTTGGTGTGAACATATTTATATACAGAGTTACAAAAACTTGTGCTGAAAATCAGTAATAATGAGTGTAAAGCATTCCACTATTGTCATGTATGTAAAAAATAAATGTAATGGTTGGAACTGGAAATTAAGAGTATCTGCTATGAAGATGAAAGAATCCATGTTTGAATTCATTACTTCCTAAGTATATGACTTGTGGCTAACTTCTTTACTTCTGGTAGCCTTCACATAATTGTTGTAAAGATTGAGAGTGATAATATAAAGGATTCACTCAGAGCCTAACATAGTTTTTGCTTAATAAATAATAGCTGCAGTTATCATTGCTAATAAGCAAAATTTCATTTAAAGAAATCTATTAAAGAAGGCAAGTAAGATGGTAAATTATAGAAAGGTATAAAATGAGAAATTTCCAATTTGAGAAGCAATGTTAGCTGTATTAACTACTATGGTAGTTTAATAATGTCAAAATTATATACTTATGTGTGTGGCATAAAATATATACCGAATCATATTTTCTGAAACTTTCCTCTTATATTATGTTCCTTGTAGGTATTCCTATATCACGAATAGTCCATTATTGTTCTATTGCAAGATATTTCATAATAAGTGCTGTACTCATTTTAAATAGTAAATGCTGTATGAATGAACATCGTTGTTTCTAGTTTGCTGTTCTTATAAAGGCAAGGCACAAAATTCTCATAGCTTTATGTACATGTACCCTGGACACCAGTGTATGCTGTTTTTCCAAAATTCCAAGGATTTTGTCAAATTTTTATTTGTACACAGCCATGTGTGAGAATGCCTGTCTTTATAAATATTCACACTGGTTTATACTGAAATTTAAGATTTTAACAAGTACGTTGGTGGTTTTTTAAAGAATATTTAATTAAATGAAATATAACATTTTTTAAAGTATACTAGCCATTTATTTTAAAACACTTATAATATTCTCATTCATTTTTTTTTCAGTGTTGATTTGTCTTATCCTCAGATTTTTTCCAATAACCAATGTTATGATATTTGTCATTTTAAAATTTTGTCATGTTTTATGTGTACTGATGAATAAAATTTTTAAATTTCTGTAATTTATACAAGTTTTAGTCATTTCCTTTTAAGACTCATGTCATTCTTTGAACTGCTTTCTTTACTTTGAGAATATGAAAATTAACAGGATTACTTCTAGAGAGTTCATGGTTCATATAAATTCTTTGTAGCAGTATGTTGGACAAGCTGACTCATGGAATTTAACTCTTGAGAAATAAAAGAGGAAGAGGATAAATTGAGTAGCACAAATATTGCAACATATTTAAGAAGCAGATGACAGATCCATTTAAAAAAAGTTGAAGAGAGATCACATGGCCCCAATTCTTAGCCCAGCTTTATTCGCAATGGGATTGGTGAAGTGGACATGACACAGTCATTATATTCCTGATGTCTCTCTTATCAAAGAGGAAAACTGTAGAGTCTATACCCTCAAGCTGACAATCAAATTAGATGGTAGATTTAAATGTACAGTCATCACAAATATAAACTTGTCATTCACAGTAATACGTTAGCATATTTTAAATTTAAGTGATATTTTTCTCTTGACAGTAAATGAAATATCTTGACAGCAAATAAAACATTTCATTATTACTTGCATTGTAAAGCTAGATTGTACAGGTAAGCAAAACACTCTTAAGTTATAAAGATGATGATAAAATAACAAAGTTAACTAACAGTGGGAGCATACTAACTGCCAGATGTTGAGCTAAGTGTTTCACATGTTCTACCTATTGACCACTCATACTACTTATTAGGCTCTTTATATAACCAGCTGAGGTACTGAAGCATGTGTCAAAATAAGGGTTAAAATCCAGACAGACTAGCTGAAGAGCCTATATTCCTTTGAAAAATAAAATGTCCAGTGTGTTCTTGATCAATACTAATTTTTTACAAATTCTTTAAGATTTTTGTCGAAATTGAATAGTGATTCTAAATAACCTAATATTGCACTGAGAGAAAACTGTCTACACATAACAAATGAATGATGAACATATTCTGTAGTTGGCAATTAACAATCATTTTCAAATTTAATAAATAAAATGGATTCTAATGATCTGGAAATTGTCTCAAAACATTATTTAGCAATGTAAAATAGGAAAAAAAAGTATCCCATTAATCCTTAGGGAATAACAATGTAGATTTATACATACACACATTTATGCACATATGTAAACACATGCTTATATAGGTATGGTCATACATTTTTCAATTGCTAGCTTGTGTATTTATTAGAAGTATTAAACTAATGGTTTTTCACTTGTTTAAAATGGTAAGGAAGGACATGACATACCCATGACATGTAGGAATAAAAATAATTATGTAGGTATAGATTTTAAGAATTTTAAGTTGCAAAAGTCAACAGTATAGTGTAATGTCAGATTTATAGTCCCTCTTTTAAGAGAAAACTTTAGGAACATTCTTAAAGGATAAAATGCAGAATGTCAAGGTAATATCTAGATTTAAACTACATGGCTCAATGAATCAAGACACTATGACAAACATAATCATTAAAAATATAAAGTAATCTTACCTAAATGCTTCCCAGAAGTCATAGTAGAAGTTGTGTGTAAAAGAGATTAAACAGAGAACACCTCTGTGTATATAGACAGATCTTATGTGGGCATGGCCAGATCAATATGTAAATCTCTCAAGCCATCTAGAAATGTTGGCAGACATCATTCTTACTTGAACAGTTGCAAACATGACTTAACTCTTTAAATGTTGACTTCCTTTCTTTCCTCTCCTTAAATTATGCTAAGAAACAAGAAATATTATGTTCAGCATAATTTATCAGGTAAGTTGTGCTCATAGAGAGATGGAAATTTTTAGGGGAAAAGAATAATTAGGTCTCAAAGCATGAAGTGGTAGAATAGCTGGCAAAAAGATCAATAATTGGTAGCAAAAAATCAGAATTTAATTGACAAATACCAAATATAAAATTAAGAGTCAATTAATTTGAAATTTTACAGGGCAGAAAGACAAAATTTGTCATAATTCAGGGTACAACAATTTTAATGCTGAGAAATATTGTACCCCTGAACTAGAGAGAGAATCTCTCAAGTGGGGGATGAAATAAATATAAGAAATATTCTAAAAACAATTATATTAGCATCTGTACCTTCTGCCATCTTATGTTTAAAACACACAACTCTTGAACATTAGCTTCCTTGGAACAGTTAAATGCATATACACACTCACAAGCAAACACAATCACACAGTTTCCAAGCATATGGAAGCACACCTAATTAGACTTATTTGTAAAGTTTCTAAGAATGATGTTATGTAACAACTTATTAAAAAAAGAGAATATAGCTCTGAGACTTTCTTCAGTTTTGTGTATTTTTGTTATTGTTGTTTGAGTAGAGAAGTGTGATCCTTCTGCCCTGACAGTTCAAAGAACCACTTGGCACAAATCCTATGTTTGAGTGACATAGAAGCTTCTGCTAACAGTTTTTAAAGAACATCAAACAATCAAACCATACAGTGAAATCAAAACTTCATTTTACAGGTTAAGTCTCATGTTCTTAAAGGAAGGACCTATTCTTGGAGAAGCCGGAATTTTCTTTCATGGTATCAGTAGGTTTGACTTGGAATATTAATTCTCCAAGGTATTCTTGGAATACCTTAAAATATGCTCTTAATATTGTCAAGAGTTTATAGGATTAAAAGTGGCAAAATCTTACTCTAAATGTACTTTTCTTCTTTGACCAGGCACCATACAATATTCTTTGCAAAAATATGTAAATATGTTTTACATATCGTTCCTATATAGACATATAACTAAAATAATGTGTTATATATAATATTTGTAATATATAACATATTATATATAACGCAATATATAATATATCTTTAAACTTCCAGAAACAAATGTGTTTCTCGAAATTTTATGAATCATTTACATGGCTTTATTTATACCATATTTCCATAAACATTCTAAGTAACATTAGAATCCAGAAAAAAATAAAAAATCCAGGTTACTAATCTGTAATATATAACACAGATGTCTTAATAATTTAGAATGATTCTGAAATTATAAAACTGTTGACTGTATTGTATGTGTTTGTGATTTCTGGTTAACTGCTTGTATGAAGAAGTGAAAACTTGTCCGGAAGGGGTAGACTGAAATATTCACTTTGGAAACTCCTAATTCAAATTTTCAATAATAGAGAAGCTTGACTTACCATCTTAACATTTACCTATTATCCTTGACACTTTATTAGGGCTATCAAAGTTTATCTTGCATTATGGAACAATGACCATGAACTAAAGTACTACCTTGTGGGTCACATAGAAAAAAATTCCTTCCTCCTCCTAGCACTTCTTGGTAGGTTTTGGTATCATGAACCCTATCTATGCAAGTGTCTATAATCCTCATTGTTCTTCAGTAAACAACCAAGGACTTGACATGTTTATTGTCACTATTCCCTTTCAGTTTTATGAGTGTAACTTTCCTGTTTAGAGATGAGATTTAAGCAAACAATAGTGGGTTACAGAATCTTACTTGCTGTGGAATGTCATCCTTAAAATGACTACTCACCCTGCTACTTTTGCACTGCTGAATTAGGACACAGATCCTCAGAGATTTCTAGAACACAGCTCAGTTTGACTTTGGAGCCCACAATTTCAAGTTTGGTTAGCAAGCTCTCCTGCTCCAAAATGCCTCCTGTTCATGGATCCAGATACAAATGTGAGGCAAGATGCTTGTTTTGTCTATGTTTCATTGTACTTGGATGTTCCTTTGTTAACATGGTGCTCCGGTGCTCAGTGTGAATATGCTAAGGATATCATTTTACCAAGCTGCATTTATAAGACTTGTAGCAGCATCCTCCATGCAGCCTAAAGACTAAAAATATTTTCTGGCCATGATCCAAGATTATTGCTCGGCCTGTTTTTCCTCTCATTTTCAATAACTCCTCAGGGAAAAATCGGGTAATCACAGTAGGTTGGAGGAAAGCAGATGAAAGTGAGCAAAAATCTGAGGTGGAATAAATCCATTAAAATATGAAAACGACATTCACGCAACCCCAAATACAAACATTAAATGTCATAAACATGCGTATTTTCAAAAACATTTTATAATTAGTTTTCATGTGGACTTATGAAATTCTCTCACCATTTTTTTTCTTATTTTTCCTTCTTTTCTTCCTCATTTACCCTATATTCACTGATTCTTGAGTTTTGACTAATTGATGTTTTCTATCTTAATTTTCTCTCACTGATATCCAGTTTTAGGTGTATAAATTTGTGATTGCATCTAAATTAACTTAATGCAATTCCATACACAAAATTACAAATAACCCTACATTAGAAGAAATCATGAGTTTAGGGGTCCTTGAATCTTTTCATGTATATGCTTATCTTATACACTTTAGTGATGTTTCCATTTTAAGAGGAAACATCCTCCAATGGCAGTTCAATACACAAAAATGAACCTTCAAATATTATGATAACAATTTTAGTTAATATTGAACCTTATTCTGGCATTTATTATTTTAACCCTCATTTTTACCACATAAAATACCATGTGGCATTATTTTCTTCTATATACCTCCAGAGCACTTTAGTGTCCTGCCATAGAAGGTATTCCATAAAAGTTCAAGTTATCATGCATTTGTTCTTTCATGAGTAGCAAAGGAGCAGGTCACAGTGAAATTTCCTACAATGTATTCACTGGGAACCATGTTGTAGTGTTTACTATTATATTCCAGAGTTTAAAGGTGTCCGACACATAATAATGCATGCCCAAATATTCCATGAATAGATGCTGAATAAACTATTATGAGTATCACAGCATAGGTTAAAAACAGACATGAGCATGTTAAATACTTTTGTAGGAGATATGGTATCTTTGCTTTTTCAAGTTATCAGATGTTAAATTTAAAATAACTGATTTTCCAGATATGCGTTTTAGGTGTGTGTGTGTGTGTGTGTGTGTGTGTGTGTGTGTTCAATAGATACCATGCATATATAGTTTGCTTTAAGCAAAAATCTGAATATTGAACAGATAAAAATATTCTCTACTGTGAAATTTCTTTATGAAGGACTTTAATTCTATCATTCCATAGACATTTATTGAATAGTTATAAAATGGATTACTTGGTTCTATGAAATATTTACCCAAACATTTTAAATGATGGTATGTGTTGATTGAGTGTTTATATTCATTGCCAGGAGTAGACATTTTGATTAAAATGAATTTTTCTAAAATTTATTAGAATAATTCAATCACATTAACAAGCATGATTAAACATGAAATGTAGATCAGTAAGTAGGACTATGTTTTTGTTCTGTCTTCTGAGTCTGTTTCATATCTCCAGAATATTTATATTCTGCTAATTTGTACATGCCAATCTACTGTCTCCTGATAGACTACAATACATATATATATGATTACATGATAAGAGTTTGACTCCTTTGCATTGTTCAATATTTTGGACTGCTCACTTATTATTTCAAATCAGTAGAACTTAACCAAATGCTCCCTGTCAAGGGAGGGACCAATATGGCCTAGTCATGAATCTTTCAATAAGGACTTTGGGTATTGACTTTTTCAGGGAAGTTAATTCCAGCGAAATGGCCCAAGTTCTATCTCTTGTACTTCTTTCCATCTGTGAAATGAGGCATATGATTACCCACAGAGGCAATGCACAGCTGAACTGAAAAAATAGATGATTCAAAATAGTAAAGCAGATTGATTATCTTCAGAATTATGTGGAGGTGAATATAGCATAAAGAAAAATTGAAACCATCAAATGTAGCACTGTCCTGTGAAAACCTAAGTCAGACTGCTTCATTCACTCTCAAGAGAACTTTTAATATGGTGAAACTTAAATATCAAAACAAAATGCATAAATGCCAAAACCCATGAGAAAAGGACAATAAAAAAAAGCCTGCTAGTAGTCCTGTCTCAGGAGAGCCTGCTAACTCTACCTTGCTATTGACTGTGATAAACACAGCAGAGGCAATCAATAGGGAGATAAAGTAAACGCAACACTTACATTTGAAGAAGTGCAGAGAAGATTACAGTACACAAATAGCATAAATATATGAAACAATGAAAGCTATTAGAATCTAAAAGCATGCCTAAAAACAACGGGTAAAATCATCTCATCGTACATTTATTGCAGTAAGCAACTGCTCAAACTAAGAGTAAAAGCAGGTTCCCCAATGCCTTTCCACATCACCAAAAGTTGCTTTTCCAGTAATTACATTTGTGTAGCAGATTATGTGGTATATTACTTAAAACATAAGATTCAAAATAGAACTAATACAGTTTCATATTTATATGATCTGTGAAGGAGTTAGTGATATAAAATAAAAATGACATTAGACTAGATAGACTTTTAGGTTAACACAGAAATAATATTTAAGAGATTTACATAAATATTTATTTGCATATGCATAATATGCTGTACTAGTTTTTTCTGCATACATTTAATAAAAATCATATGTTTCTGTATATATCAAAACTCAGACAATAGAAGAACTAGTAGACATTATAAATTTGAATTAAAAATATAGAATTTATGCTTTACTTTCTTGTAATATTAATAAATTGTTTTCAATATTTAGTAAATTACAATATTTAGCTTGATTGTATAAATAACAAAAATACTGATAAAAGGGATAATCTAAATATTCTTACCAGCAAAATATGGAGATTTAGCACAAAGCCAGCTTAGTTTTTCATTCACTGATAAATTGGGTTGCCATAGCAAGCCCAAGTTGTAGGTTTCTAAGCAACCTACAACTCCACAGACCGCAGATACTTACTAGTCCACTGATCTTTCATCATCTTTAAAGAACAAATATGAACACTATAGCAAAATCAGTGGAGGATCCCTTGATTGTCCAGTCAAAAAGTGACTTTCATCCAATGTCCCCTGTACTGATAGGCATTCAGTTTTTTTTAGAAGAATCGAACTGGTATTAGGGGATTATTTGAATATTCAGTGCTAGGTGGAACAAGTTAAGTGCAGAAAATAGTCAGTACCTCAGTACTAGATGGAATAAGTATAAAAAAAATGGTCAGTACCTATATATTATGTATTGAGCAAACAAATATTTGTTGAATGAATGAACAAAGATGAAACATACAATCTAACTTCTATAGAGTCATTTATATAATGCTAGTTTCATGATTTATTTTCTATTAATATATATTTAGTAGTCTTAATATGTCCCTTCAATTTGTACATAATTATTGTATACTACAGTAACCTTGGTAATAGTAAAGCAGCAATTTTGCCTGAGATCTTGTATTAAAAGTTTGTAATTATGGCTTCTCTAGAATATTTGAGTAACATTATTAACTACCCAAGAGACACACAAATTACATAAATGTGGATGAAAAGTTATTTTTTCAATGAGTTTATATTAGCATTTCCTGTTCCTGTCTATAAACACCTCTTCAGTCTTCTGTTTCACAGTGCCCACTGAGATAAACCATTGCCTCTGCACTGTTTTAATTCACTAGGCTGCATTTCTAACTATTTAATTGCAATAAATAAAATTAAGACATACAAATATGGTCTATTCCTACAGATCACAGTATTACAATGCTAGTCCAAATTAAAGGTCACAAAGAGGTATGTGACCAGCAAAGTGATTGTAACTAATCCGTACAATTTTGCCTAGTTCCATGCTTAATTTTCTATACTTTCCACTGTCATTCTATGTAGTAAATTCTTTCCTTGAAAAACATCTTGAGGGATGACTTGCAAATTGGAAGCCAGCTTTAATTTACTGGTTAATTATTTGTTACCTTATACATCCTATTTGCTATTGCATCAGAGATTTAGTAGCCAGAGTCAATATATTACAATAACTGAGTTCTCTAACCTAAGTAAAATTACAAAATCACCTCTTAGGCATGTCACAGAAGGCACCTGTTGACTAGTGCCATGCCAGGAATTCCAGTAGTAGTGACTGCCTGTGACCTCTACTTGTTGCACTGATCATCAGAAGCAGGGAGCACAGATTGTTCTTTCTATCTGAGAAGATAGCCACTCTGCCTTAAAGCCTTAATACAAGGGAGACCAAAACTTCTATAACTCTGTTAATTGCCTCTTGGGTTGAAAGTAACCATCTACAATTTAAGTCTTCCTAGGACATACATATCCCTCAGAAAAAAAGATTCCTGCACATAATGTTGTACTTTTTAGTATGTTGCTCTACTAAGGTATTTCTGTTGTTGCAAAAATGGAACCATATGTTGGAGGGTTTAAATAATTTCAAATACTTTTGAATGCCCTCTTTTCAATTATTAGTGTAGACATAGGTGAGATCACAGTAAATTACTACACCTGGCCTCTCGCCACTTTCTTTAAGTATAATCCTTATTTAAAAGTTTGGGAAACAGTGCCTGAATGCCTACAATACCACACATATTCTACTCCCTGAGAGAAGAGAGAAATTCAAGTATACCCTAAACCGGGCAAGGACAAAGCAAAAATCAGAACAAAGCAAGAGAGTTTAGTACTGCAGGCACCAGTCTGGACTCTTACATCTTTAAACTAGGTAACTTTCAGTTATTATATAGATGTAATTACCGGTTAGAAGTCCGATGAGAGAGCGCAAGGCCACGAATATTAATGTATTTTGAAAATGCTGTTGGAAGACCACAGAATAACACTGATAACTCCAGTCTGTTTGCTGCAAGTGCTGGATCAAATCATTGCTGCATGCCAGACAGCCCCACCTCCAAGTATCCAAGAATGGCTGTGGAATTTTGATTGACACTCCAATGAGGCAGTAGACTCCTAAACCAAAGTAAACCCTGCACCCAGTGTTTGCTAACCTGTCCAGCTTGAAAATGAGCTCTCTTTATCCTGGTCCTTTTCTTTTTTTGAAAAAAAGAAACAATTACTCTGTGATGTTTAAAAGAACACTGTAGCAGTTCCCTCTCCAGGGATGGCCCTACTTATTTTCCCTAGCAATTCCCTGGACTCCTTCCATTCTGTGTCTTAGTTGAAGGATTTTATGGTCTTCCTTGGAAGCACTGAAGAACATGTATGCTGGACTTTGGGAGGAGAAAACAAAGCACCAATGAATACTCTGGGTTTTGGAA
This sequence comes from Marmota monax, assembly GCF_021218885.2. Taxonomy (NCBI): domain Eukaryota; kingdom Metazoa; phylum Chordata; class Mammalia; order Rodentia; family Sciuridae; genus Marmota; species Marmota monax. Next base: position 4,194,643 of record NW_026694038.1, read on the forward strand.
TGCTGAAGATAGCATTGAACAGAGCCACGGAAAACTGTCACTATCAAGTTCAGGCTCACCATAGTGGTGACACTCCTTTGTCCTATAAGAGAACCAAGATGGTACTATTTTTAATGAGCATACCATTAAATATGCAATACATAATTACAGTTTAAAACAAACATACTCTAAAGATTAAGGACATTTAAATATATGCTAAATGAAACCAAAGATATGATTGTTTCCCAAATCATTTAAGAAACAATTGCAGATTTCAAGCCTGATGACATTTATCCTCATGTACTCACACATACCTCATGAATATTTATCATGTAGCCACTACATGCTGAGAACTCTGCCACAAAGAAGAAAGCACGATTCCTACCATGACATTTTCTGCAATACACTTCAAATACTTCAACATAAATTACAGCGTGTATCCAAGTGTTCCATACTTTGAACCTACCCTAGTTGAGAACATTCATTCTAGAGATAGTTACCTAGCATTTAGTACAAATCCAAAACTTAGTTATCTTTATTCCCTCAGGAGGTTGGCATAATAAATATTAATTGAGGTTTTAATGGTGAAATAAATTATTTCAAAGATTTATGAATTGGCTAGAAATAGTACAGGCTAACTCTCTCTATATAACAGTTTTTAAAAAATCTATCAAGTAGAGTTGTCTGAAGCCAGCTCAGAAATGGCTTGTTGTCTAAGCATTGATTTAAAGTAGTCTTGGCTGCATCCAATTGAACAGAGGGTTTTAGATACACATTAAATGTATTTCTCAGATGAACTGTTACTGAGGTTACTAATACTTGTGGAGACAACCCAATAGTAGTGCCTGTCCAAACTGGCACTTAGTATAGAGGAGCTTATATTGTACATACACAGAAGACAATTTCACAAAGATTCAAGGGTGGGGGGGGGAGACCACAAAGTCCTTTGACTCATAGGACACGCACATTTGCTCAGATATAAATAGCTGTGACTCACAGTCCAGGGACCCTTTTGCCCACATTTACATGTGATACAGTTCTTCTCTTTCCTTCATGACCTTCATATTGCAGAAGTTGAAAAAATCTTAGGGATCATTGAATCTCCATCATTTAAAAAAATAAGGATTTAGAGAGCTAGGGAGTCAGGAAAATCTTGTTTTAAATCATCCTAATGGTTATTTTTAAAGCCCTCAAGTCAAATATTGCTTGATTTTTATCATTGTGTTCCTACTTTCTCTACTTGTCGCCTTTTTTTCACATCTCTTATACCAGGCTCTGCCCTGTGATTGGACAAGGAAATGCTTCCATGTTTTGTGTATGTCATTATTCTTTGTTCTTCAGTGATGTTAATCAACCTAATAATAACCTCCTGGGTCATTTTAATACTTTATGCTTCTTTTTGATTTCCATACATTGTTAATATTACTGCTACTAGTATGAAGTTAATTTTTTTAAAACTTTAATTCCAGTGTTCTTGTGTGTTTTAATTTTAAATCAAATCATTAAATAGAATTAAAATAGGCTATATTAATCAAATAGAATTTTTTAATTAAATTATTAATAGAATCATGTAAATTAAACAATATATCCTATTCCTTTCTCCTTATTTGGGACAACTTGACAAATTCTAGGAAAGAATAGGAAAAGGACAAATATTTTTGCACACATTACCATGGGTCAGATGTCATGTTAAATATTCATGTCCAGAAAACTTCTATGAATTAAGTACTTTTAGCCATATTTTTTTTTTTTACAAAGAAGATAACCGACCTGAGGAAATTAAGAAAATTAGATAAATGCAGACATGTCCACAATTAGGATGAAATAGGTAATCTTGATTTTATGCATCTAGTTCACAAGTATTACTAAAGATTGGTAGGAAAACATGAGGATGCTTAGTATACTATAAGCATTTTCTTATTCATATTTAAATTTTGCCTTTTGTCAATATAAATCTCTCAGCAGAAGCATTTCTCTGTTACTTTGATGTTTCAGGATTATCTTATTTCCACATAGATTATAATTAAAACACTTATTGATAGTCATTTAACTTTAATGAACTAATCTTTAACAGTAGCTATTTCTGAGTCCAGAGGATCTGAAAATAGACAAAACCTTTAATGGAAACAAGCTTAGTTACACATACAGAAAAATTATCATCAAATAGCACAATGGAGACCATAGCAGAGGGTCTATGGTCTACACAGAGGTGGCAATCCTTGGGGGTTTTAGGAGGACAAAGGGCAGGCTCCATAGAGAAAACAATAGACCATCTCTATGCTCAAGCTGGAGTTAGAGATCCAGCACCAGGCCTTGGCCAAGGCAGAGGACATTGCCCCATCCAGAGGAAGATTTAGCAATTTCCACCAGTAGCCAAGGACTCTGAGAAGGGAAATGGAGTTGTGGTAGCTTCAAAATAAAAGAGAAAAGTCATTTCAAATTGAGTACCTAACTCAGGCTTCACTAGAAGAAAACGCAGGTTTCCAAAGCAGCCAGACTGGTAAAAGTTCTCACTTCACTTGCATTAGGAAGCACAAATAAAAACTAAACATTCTATTTCAAGTCACACAAATTTCAATGCTAAAAAGTTAGAAAATACTTGATGCATTTTTTTAATCATCTTCGTTTTGTTATTTGGCAACTTTCAGCCTAAAGAAAAACCCATTTAAATCTAGAAAATAAGGGCAAATCTGTTGACTTGTTATAAAATGCAGAAACTATTATTCGAAAATAATAAATACAAAATCTAAGAGATTTGTTTATAACTTTGGAAGCATTATCATGATTTCTAAGCCTTACACTATTCAGACTAAAAATATCAAAAGGTGAGTGTTTCTGTCAGTACAGATCTCTTTGCTTTCTGAAGTAATATATGTTGGGGAGGAGAGGGGAGGGGGATAGTAGAGGATAGGAAAGGCAACAGAATACATCAGACACTAGTATGGCAATATGTAAAACAGTGGATGTGTAACCGATGTGATTCTGCAATCTGTATACGGGGTAAAAATGGGAGTTCATAACCCACTTGAATCAAATGTATGAAATATGATATGTCAAGAGCTTTTTAATGTTTTGAACAACCAATAATAAAATTTTTTTAAAAAGATATTAGTATGTTTCTTTGTATCTATGGATAAAAGTACATCATCTGACTATGAATGTTGGGAGCAGAAAAAGCCAGTGCTCAGTATAGAAGCCTAATTGATAAGTTCATAAAGAAATTAAACACAGCTGGGGATGTGGCTCAAGAGGTAGCAAGCTCGCCTGGCATGCATGCAGCCCGGGTTCGATCCTCAGCACCACATACAAACAAAGATGTTATGTCTGCCGAAAACTAAAAAATAAATATTAAAAAAAATCCTCCTTCCCTCTCTCTCTCTCTCTCTCTCTCTCTCTCTCAAAAAAAAAAAAAAAAAAAAAAGAAAGAAAGAAATTAAACACAAGGAAACTGGCAAATAATATTTTAAAATGTTTCTTTGATCTATTTTACACCTCGATATGGAGATAGTCTACATTGTAGAACTGTGTTACTGAAGTGAGCTTTTGAAAAGTACAGATTTTGTATTAATCTCCCTTACTCCCCCGCCCCTCAGCGCCCACTTAAAAATCTCCTGGCAATCCCGGGTAACTCTTGTAAAATCCACTCTCTTGGTGCCACTACAGTCACATTTATTTCCAAGTTCTGCTACCCTTCCCAGAAGCTGGGGTGAAGCTGAGGACAGCACACTCATGCTGCGTGAGGCTCACTCCCTGGCCTCTGTCCAACAGTTTTTTTCTGGAGTCTCTCACCCTCTATTGCTCAACTGGATTAGTCAATAGCAGCTCAATCTTCCTGTCCCCCCCATCAGACAGCAACCCTCAAAGACTCTGGGACAAGCACTGGCCTCCTTTTGCCTTGAACTTAACTGAGCTTCCATGTAAACAAATGGATACATAGTCAGACCTAGGAGCAACTTCCTAGAATAAGACAACTGGGGGAAATAGGTATTTATATCTTACTAAATTCCAACCTTTAGTATCTCATACCCCTTCCTCCTTGGGGCTAAGTAGAACCAAAACTATTTATAGTGACTGTTTTAAAAGTCATTAGGCTTATCTCTTTAATCTGATTGGAATTGAGGAGGGGTTTACATATTCTTGTGCAGTGTTGTCTGTTTAAAAAAAAATCCCATCGCCTATTTTAGTCCGTGAAATATGACTTCATATTTTAACTTGTGAAATTATATTTCCATAAGCTCATGTATTGAAAAACCATTTAAACTGTGATACATTATATTAATAGCTAACGTCGACAGTGCTTAACACAGACCAAAGAGCATCCTGATAATATTATATGGGCTTTTATGTCATCTATATTAATCTTCACAACATCCTTCAAGAAATTACTGTTTTTCCAAGAATTATAAACAGCAAAAGAAGTTAGGTAACTTGCTCAAGGTTAATCAGTACTGAGCTAAGAGTTCAGTATCACCATTTCCCTCAGATGCTCCATCCTTTAATATTACTATCTCACATGATCACCTATTGCTATCTGTATAAAATAACATTAAAAAGGAAATATTTTTTTAAAATTATATATTTTCTCTTAACTTTTTTTATTAGTATTTTCTTTCACATATAACACTTATCTAATTTACATAAAGAAAATGAAATCCTGTTCAAATATGATTTGGGCAACTTAGGCCTCACCACATTTTTGCAAGTCTACTCTACCTTGTCTTTCTTTACTCCAGCATATAGAACATAGATTTCTTTGCAAAAATACCATAATGATGTCAGAAAAGAAAAAATCTTCAAGTATGTATCTAATATGGAAGTTATCTTCCACACAGCAATTTAACTTTTTGAAACTTGTTTTCAGGACATTTTAATATTCAAATAGTGAAGTTACATAAACCAGAATAGAACCCATTGTGACAGATGTCACTGTCCCTCCATATTCATATTTTCTAAACAAGCTGTGATATTATATTTCATATATTTTATGTCCATGTAATTCTAAGAACCCCTTTCAAGATACTGAGGCTGAATATTGATCAATTCAATAATTCTCTTTGACAATAAGAGATGCACACTCAAGGTAGAACACAATACTAACAATTAAGGCATAAAGAAAATACAGCTATAGAGCTATAGTGATGGGTTCACTGTGTTTTAAAAAATTGACACAAGACAAATACGTTTTATCCTACAATATAAAGACATGATGCTTGGCATTCCTACAGCCACTTTGCACCCATGAGATAAACATTAATGAAATTATAGAAAAATCCACCAAGAGCCCTATCATTGTTGACCCTGTGAATCAGTTAGCTTAGAATCATCCTGCATATTGAATCCTTGTTATATGAATCAAATTATTGTGCCCCATGTTTTAAGTTGCTTTTATTGGACTATTTTATTACTTACAGATAAATTTATCCCAACTCATAGAACTATAGATCTTTCACTGAAACTTATTTCCATAATGCTTGTTTAAAAAAAAAAAAAAAACTCTAAAGATAAGAGACCCAGAATAGCTAAAGCAATCCTTAGCAGGAAGAGTGAAGCAGGTGGCATCACTATACCAGAACTTAAACTATACTACAGAGCAATAGTAACAAAAACAGCATAGTATTGGCACCAAAACAGACTGGTAGAACAATGGTATAGAATACAGGACACAGAGACTAACCCACAAATTACAATTATATTATATTAGATAAAGGTGCCAAAAACATGCATTGGAGGAAAGATAGCCTCTTCAACAAATGGTGCTGGGAAAACTGGAAATCCACATACAACAAAATGAAATTAAACCACTATCTCTCACCATGTACAAAACTCAACTCAAAATGAATCAAGGACTTAGGAATACAACCAGAGACCCTACATCTAATAGAAGAAAAAGTAGATCCTAATCTCCATCATGTGGGATTAGGCCCCAAGTTCCTTAATAAGACTCCTTTGGTGCAAGAATTAAAATCAAGAATCAATAAATGGGATGGAACCAAACTAAAACGTTTCTTCTCAGTCAAAGAAACAATCTGTGAGGTGAATAGAGAGCCTACATCTTGGAGCAAATCTTTCCCCCTCACACATCAGATACAGCACTAATCTCTAGAATATATAAAGAACACAAAAAGCTAAACATAAAAAAAAAAACCAAATAACCCAATCTATAAATGAGCCAAGGGCCTAAACAGACACTTCTCAGAAGATGATATACAATCAATCAACAAATATATGAAAAAATGTTCATCATCTCTAGCAATTAGAGAAATGCAAAAATCAAAACCACTCTAAGATTTCCTCTCACTCCTGTCAAAATGGCAGCTATTATGAAGACAAACAACAATAAGTGTTGGCAAGGATGTGGGGGAAAAGGTACACTCATACTGATGGTTTGACTGCAAATTGGTGCAGCCAATATGGAAAGCAGTATGGAGATTTCTTGGAAAATTGGCAATGGAACCACCATTTGACCCAGATGTCAATTTGGCCCATATTGTAATGCATCCCACTGTCACATATAAATTTAAAAAAATTAAGAAAAACAACTTTCTCTAAAGTAACCATTATAAAATATTACACTGTCATGACACTTTGATACTATAATTACTTGTTCAATATATAAATATATTATATATATACACACACATACATACATACACACACACACATGTAATCAATAGAAATTAAAGATTGACATATTGTAGGATCTCCTAAACCTATGGGAAATATGAGTCTCTTTCTTTAAAAGGAAGAACTGTTATACATTAAGAAGTCAAAATAAAGTCAAAATTCAAAATAAAAATTAAGTCCATGATTCTATCAGTCAGGGAAATTGAACTAGATTCTCTGACATATGGAATGTGAAATATCAAATTCAGCTGAACCAAAGTAAAGCTGTCACAGACTTGGAAAGATCTTTCATTTGTTTTCATAAGCAAATGATCACAAGAAACCATGAGGATGGTTGTATATTACTGAAATAGAAATGAAGGTCACCGTCATAAACTCTGGTGTTCAAAATGGAATTTTTATTATTATTATTATTTTAGTCAGCAGGATTTTATTGAAATGCTTTAGTACACTGTAGGATCTTAAAATCCTAGATTTTAACCAATGCAAGCACTGCAAATGATACATTCATGAATCTAGTTGGCAGCATATCTACTAAAGGGCAGTTATCATCTGAACAGTTTACTAGTATAATTTAATTTGGAAGCTAAACAAGTTTGGTATAGTCATATTTTGGTGGATCCCCTTTTTGGCTAGATATATGCAAAGTTTACCCCCATTCAGGAGAGTTGGACAGGACTGATACATTTGGTGGTCTCAAGTTTCCACACAAAAAACAGCAAGGAAGGAGTATGTTCTGGGATTAGGCTGTTCACAAGGCATTCTTCATCATCTCTGTCCACTGGAAACCACTGAATAGTTAAAGCCTGTATCTCCATGGTATAAGGCTAAGTCCAATCTAATTAGTCCATAACTGTATTCAGGAGTATTTTAACATGCAAAAGTAGGGCTAAATAATGATAGTAGCAATATTTTAAAATCTGGAAATCATTATTAGAAAACTAGTTCTACAAATTCTTAGACTTTAATTATCTTAGATAAAATGGTTACTGTAAATCAACTGACTTTAGTCAACACACCTGAACTTGCATACTTGCATGTCAACCTGTCTACATAAGCGTTTACATTTGTTTTCATTTCATACAAGCATAGCAATCCAATGAAATACATATGTCAGACATTTATCAAAAAGGAAAATTCCAAAGCACCCATATAGGTTTTTCACCCATCTCCAGTCGACTCTTTCTAGACAGAGTCAATCTGCACCGCAGAGCCAACTTTTTACCAGGCTTCATCACTATTTCTCAAAGAAACAAATTTAAAGTACAACAAAATGCTAGTTTTGGTAACAACTTAAATGATATTTTCTAACTTCAACTTCTGCTGTCTTAAATTTTTAAATTCTAAAGACTGCTGTTCAAGTTCGTTAATGACTTAGATTTGATTTTTCTACCTGAAGAATTTTGATCAGAGCATTTATTCTCTATCAGTGTTAAGACTCAGCAGAGATTTTAATCCCCAATTCCAATAAAACAATGGATGAAAGATTCAGCAGAGGGTATCGTTTTTCTCATTTCTAGGCTTTATCTATGCAGAAGAATCCTGTTCTTTGGGGGCTGACAAGTTCAGTTGGTTGTCCACCAACATGCATATAATAAATTCAGAGAGTCAATGCTTGACTTCTGCCACAGAGACAGCAAGGCACTTCACTTAAGAGGATTTTATCAAGGGCCATTTATGGAGAAGGCATTCCTCAGTGAATTTTCCCTTCACAATCTTTAAATCACTTTTGAGCCACTTTTTGAACATTATCCTAATGAAGCAATTGATGTTGACTTTCCATAGGCCTCTCCTGCACACACATTTTTTTTGGGGAGGGGTGTACCAGATTTAGTTAAGATATTTGTTTGCCAGATACCTAGTACTTCCAAGGGCAAAAGAACATTTAATCAAAGCTCGTGTTTAAATAAACATTTGGTGGTACTCATTAAAAAATTCACATTTATGTAAGTCAAAAGCAAAATAATGATCAGCTCAGTAAATTTGAGGGGATTTAAGAGAGTCATCGTTTGGTAGAAATCCTTAAGCGAAATTACTGGAAAAAAATGCAAGGTGAAACCTAAGGATAAAAATATGGCACAAAGAAACATGATGACAAGAACCCTAGGTACATCCCAAATAATTATCTATCTGGGGTGAACAGAGGAGAGTATAAATATGACCCTGAGCTCAGCAACCACAACTCAAAATGGTTTATAAATTAGAATGATTGTAGAACATAATTTTGGAGTTTTGGGACATGGTATTTTAAGTGATAATTATAATTTAAAAGTGGCAATAAAAAATCATACAGAACTATGTTGCCTTTGAAATATCTAATATTTACCAAAAAAATTAATGAGTCAGTGGCTATCTTTAACTAAATAAAATTTGGGACAAATTAGGCACAGTTAAGGTGGCTTATTTAAAACCCAGATACAATTTTTAAAGAAGGAAAAAAAAATTAAAAATTCTTGGTATTAATAAATTTTCTAAGATTCACTCCAAAGTAAAAGACTATACAGGGTATTACCCAAATGTCCATAGGCATTAACATTATATATTTACACAGAAGGTTTTAATGTGAAGTCACCTTTGGCAACCTCAAAATGTATAAAAGATGAATTTCCACAATGGAATTTTATACTTGAAAGTTGTCAACTCAAAATACTAAAAAAACAAAAGAAAATATCACCTATCAGAACAAGTTAAGATGATAAAAACATTATTCATTTAAGATGGTTCACTTAAGTAACAAATAACCACCACCTTTCCCCCAATAAACCAGAAAGAAATAGTCTTGGGCTTCAGAAGAGGAAATAATGTATCTCAGAGTATACAAATATCTGATGCCTTTGCCAGTGATTAGCCTACCATTGCTTAGTCCTAAAAAAGCAAATAAATCAAGTGAGAAGTCTGAGGAGGTCTGCTCCACACTTCTCACTTTGCATTTACAGTGGCACATGGCTGAACAAATAAGAAATAGATTCTCCATTGTCCTTCAGATATTCTCATCCTTCAGATCATCTCAGCCAGGATCATTGAAATGTCAATCATCTGAATCTTGGAGCAGTGTTTCATTTTGTCCTCTTGCAGAATTGTGTTTGTGACAACAGCCTCAAAGGAAGCATTACTGATTCTGGATATAGCTGGCCCAGAGAAGATCCCGTGAGTGAGGATAGCATACACTTTGGTGGCTCTAGCTGAGAGTAGTTTATCAGCAGCATGGCAGATGGTACCACATGTGTCAGCCATGTCACCCATGAGGATGGCCACACAGTCCTTCACATCCCCCAACAGAATCAAAGCAAATCCACATTCAACCTGTCTGCAATTGGTGTGACCCTCTTGGCTCCCCCTGCATCCAGTGAAACCATGGTACAGTTCTTCTACTCAGTGATGTTCTCCGAATCCATTGCAGAACCACAGGCTCCATGTATAAGTTATCCACAGGAATATATAGGAATCCCTGTATCTGAGAGGCATGCAGATCCATGGTGATGATGTGATCAGCCCCAGCAACCGAGAGCATGTTAGCCACAAGTTTTGCAGAAATTGGAGCATGACTCTTGTCCTTTTTATCTTGTCAGGCATATGGAAAACACCGGATCACTGCGGTCACCTGGATGATGAGGCAGTCTTGCAGGCATTGATCATGATGAGCAGTTCCATCAGGTTGTCATTGATTGCTCCACAGCCACTCTGGATGACATAGACATCTTCCCCTCTCACATTTCACCAAACTCAATGATGGTCTCCCGGCTACTGAACTTCTTGGTGACCACCATGCCTAGCTACAGGCCAAAGAGGTCAGCCATGCTGGGACAGGTCCTGGTGTGAGCTGCTGCTGAAGAGCATGATGTTGGGCAAGGTGAGGTGCTGGTTCTGAGGGGCGCACTGCAAGGGCGATGGGGACAACTATAGTGACATAGACGGTTGCTGCTGCAGGAGCCGGCAAAGTGTAGCAGGTGGGCCCAAAAGCAATTTATACATTTTATTTTAACCTTGATCCTCCATTCTGTCTGATCCAGGATATTCTATATATTCATTGTTAAGAAAATTTCAACTTTTGATATTGCTTCGTCATTTCATATTTAGATCTCAGTTATATATTTTTTTTAACTGATTATGTTCAGAGGAATGAGAACATATTGCGTGCCTTCTCTAAATTCATGGCTATGGATTTCCCTTGTTCTGGCCATGAGCACTTTGGGATGATAGCTCCTTGACTTTATAACACCATCTTCCAGGCCCTGGACACAATTTTTTGGGTCCAAATGTTTCCAATAATCTACTTTTAAATATAGCTGCCTGCAGTCCACACACAGAGCCAATCATAACCTACTGCTTTGGGGCCAGAATGCACACAGCATTGGGCTTATCACATCCTCCCTGAGAAGCTCACACTCACCTGCTGGGTGAAAGGGAGAGAGAGAGCTCATCCTCAGGAACTAGTCTGCAGCAGGGCGGATCATAGAACTTTCAGACTTAAGCTCTGATGACCCCACTTCCATCCAAGTTTCTGGTCTTTTTGTCTGTTTTGGGATGATGTTAAGAACAATTTTATCAGGTTGAGTAATAATCACTTTCCAAGGTCCATTCCTTGGAATCATTAAAATCCTTTCCCCAAATTATGGATTCATATCCTTCAGTCCAAAAAGAGAATGAAGAGATTAGAAGGAACAAAACCATGAGGATAATACCTGACAGTATCGTCTTATATTTTAAAACTTATAAATTGCAGGAAACAATGAGAGAAGCTTAACTGAGAGAGCGAGATTGATAGTCAACTCCCCTAAAAGTGTGTTCACAGGATTATTAGATCCTTAATCCATCCCAGACAATTAACTGAATCTAAGTAAAAGGAAGTGAAATGCTAATCAAATAAAATTAGGTAATTACATAAAGCACTTGGATAATTACACTGCTGTAGTTGGCATGGTTTGAAAAAGGACATGTGAACCAACTAAGCCTATTGACTTGAAAGCTCATCTGCTATCAGAGGGAATAACAGAGACCCTATCATAGGACAGACACTTAAATGCCCCAACACAACCCAGCAGGCACAAGTTACTGTAGAAGGGGATGATGAGATGATTTAAAATTTTTAAAACATGACCAAAACTTCTAGTTAACATGGCAAATCGAATGCCTATGTTTATTTTCATGAACTCTCATAAAAATACAATGAACAAAATTTACAAAAATATGAATATAGATGTTAATGATACAGGACAGAAAACAAGTGAATATCAAAAATACTAACATTTCAACATACAGTCAATTTTAAAATTAACTAAAATTATAATTTATATTTATTCTACAAAGTTTGGAAAATCTGATATTTATTTAAACTCATGGCACATCTGAGTTTCGACTAGCTACATTTCAAGTTCTCAGTCATTACATATGGCTAGTGGCTACTGTCTTGGATGGGACAATAGATGTCAAGAAATATCCATATTTATTGCCCAAAATTTAAGAATAAATGGAAAATTGTTCATTTGAGGAAAACCTCTCAAATATAAGACAAAATTTTACTACAAATAAGCAGCTAATAAGATTGAATGTAAAAAGGATGTTTAAATAAACAAAGTTTTTTATGACTAATATCTTCAGGCAACTAAGGGAAGATATTGCATTAATGAAGATGGTAAAATAGAAAAACAAGGCACTATAAGAATCAAAAAATGAAATATAGCAAACTAGAAAATATAGTGATTGAAGAAATAATCCAGCACAATGATTGGGATGTTAGAACAAGATTAGAGTTGTAGAGTAAATTCAACTGCCATACAGTGAGATTTCCATAGAAATTAAAGTAAAACCAGAAACAAAATGGAGAAATTAAGAGAGAATGCAATAATGTTTTCGGTAATTGATAGACATTACTCTCTATTGTGCAAGAGCCCATCTGTCTACAACTTAAAAGACCACATGCCATGACCAACCTACTCATCTTCAAAGCATTACAGAAGATCAAACTAATAAGTACAAGATCTTAAAAGACTAATGGATAGGAGCGTAATATTACATGAATCAGAAAGAAAATGCTTTCACAGCAATACTTGGAATTTAGAAATAAATCAATAAATCTTTTTAAAACTGAGAAAAAATAATTCCCTCCTGCTATTCATTGTGCAATCAAACCTTCAAGAATTCAACCCAATTTACAAGAATATTAACCAAGTAAATTGTTTAAGCTCCCAGAATATAAACTTCAAAACAAGGATGTAAACCAAAAAAATAAGACAGAAATGAGGAAATAGTTTATCTGACAACTAAGATACAAAGGGATTTTCCAGAGAGAGGTTGAGAGTCTTGACCCAGGAGTTAGGAAGAGACCACAGGGGGGGAAAATTATCTAGAAGAGCAAAGAATTTAAGGTGGGGATTATTATCACCAAAATAAGTAAATTGTACCAGAAAGAAATTAATTATTATACACCTTTTTGTTCTATTAAAAATATTTATAATAATGATGATGTAGATATCAACAGTATTAAAAAAGCAACAGCATTAATTAGTTGAAATGAGAAGTATTTATGTGGAGATAGTCGTAGGATATGGAATGGTAATATAAAAGCTAAATCCTTTTTTCACACCAGGCATCAAGGGCTAATGGTTAAAACATTTTTAAAAAAATCAAGTAATACCACTATATCTAGAAATAGTTTAAAGTGTTCCTTCATAGAAAACAGCATAAGGATTTACAGTTTACAAAAATAAGGCAGTTGTTTTTTGTAACACTATTTCTTTTTTCAATGACAAACATTCAGTTGATACACATGGCAGTGCTAGGAATTAAATCTAGAGTTATGTTACCAGCTCTTTTTAAAACTTGAAATGGGGTCTTACTAAGGTGTTGAAACTGACCTTGAATTTACAATCCTGCCTCAGCCTCCTGAGTTACTGGAATTCCAGCATGTGCCACTACACCTGGCTCAAATACATTTTTATCCAAGATCATATTTCAGTTGAGTGTGGTCAATACTGCTTCCCAATCTTTTACCCCTGCCTCCATCTTGCGATTCTTACCTTCCCTGTAGCGATTTTTTCTTGCCTCCTTTACTTTAAGAATATCTCTGGAAATCTGTCTTCTCAGACTATAGCTTTATCTTCTACTACAGAGAAGATTGAATCCATCTACTTTATAGTCTTGACCTCTCTACAGAAATGTCCCTGTAAATCAGCGATCCCTTTCTCTGAAATCACATTCATAAAGAAAGAATATCTGTCTTTTGGACACATCCTTTTCAATTATAGTTTTGACTTCTCTGGGCTAGGGATTGGCTTAGATTTGGGCTGCGACCAAAGTTAGATCCTTGCAATACTGCCTAGAATTGCAGTCCCAGAATTACTATCCCAGAATGAGTGCCTGGAACAAATAGGGCCAATCAGAACCCATGCCAAGTTTGTGAAGTTGGGATGAATACACATTAGTCTCTTCTCTGATAGAAATACAAAATTTTATTACATACAAGAATTTAGAGTTGTTGGTAACCAGGATCCTGGAGAATGCACAATGCAGTCTGCAGAAGAGACTGACTTTTCTTGTTTAATAAAATATAGTTTAATAATATCCCCAAACAGGGAAATTGAATATATTAGTTACAAACATTGAAAACTAACTCTTTAGAATGCTAAAATATAATGTCTAGTAATACATTTTAGAACGATAATTAACGTCCAAATAGCAGATTAATTATGTGATGAAGTTTTCTAAGTAACATCTGTTAACATGGAGAACAGTCTCTCTCTCTCTCATACATACACATACACACACACACAGAGTTTTCTCTGAAATAAAAATTATAGACATATTATTCTTGCCTGAACATTAATAAAGTGTTATTCTTGCCTGAACATCCAGATTCAATGGAATTATGCTATATTTTCCTTGTGAGTATTATGTTTATAGCACCAGTATAAAACTCATTTCCACTACTTAATTTTATCCAATAATATAATTCAATGTGTGATTAGAATTATATACCAGAAACTAAAATTTCCTTAATCACAAAATGTATAAAATAACTAGAATAAGCACTCCTTAAAAGGGTAATAATTTTAAAGGGAATCATTTAGAAAACTAAAATATAAAAACAACTTGAGAATCATAGATCTCAGAAAGATTAGTGTATAAATAAATTTACATGGAGCAAATACACAAGGCAGGGAGAGATGAGGGTACCTTGAAATCCTTAGTACTTCTGTGCTCTTTACAAGGTAGGTCTAGATTCTAGATATGCAGAAAGACAAAACAATGTGCTAAATGGCTTTGGCATTCCTAATCACACATTTCTGAAACTAAACAATGAACAAGACTGAAGTTTGCCTTGGGGTCAGATTTTTCTCTTGTGAACTTATTACTTACACACTAACGCTACAGTAAACTTCAGGATTATTTGTGACCTCAAAGATTTTATCATTTTTTCAACACTTCTAATGGCCCTTAAACAAACCATCAGTACTTTTTAGAAATATTTACACATTTAAAAAATATCCCAAGGTTATTCTTGTAAAATAATTTTTGGATATTATTTGCAAATTGGGTATTACAGTTGGACATTATACATAAAATGGCATGCATGTTTTTATAAACTATTGCTATCTCATCCTGTATATCAGAAAATCAACTAATTAGAAAGCATTAATTTATTTGCTTAGAACAGACCAAGACATTACAGCCAATTGCTTACCAGTTCCCAATCATCTGCCCTGTAATTCTAGAAGATTCTATTGTTGTAATCATTTTTCTTTGTCAAAAAAATTAAAAACACATTTGGGACACTTTGATACACTACTATACAAAATGGGAAACAAAAAAAACTATATTCATGAATTCAGATCATAGATAATAAAAAAGAACTATAGCATTGGAATATTCTTTATACAGTAACTGGTACAAATTTCTCATTCTAAGAAGCAGAAATATACCATTAGAAATTATTTTTTCAATGTCAGACAGTAAAAAGATGGGAACCAAGCTCAAGTCTCAATTCTGCAATCTAAAAGAGATATTAAAGATCAACATGGCAAGAAAAAAACAAATTACATACTTTTTTTCTTCTCTCACACCACAGTGAACACTGACAACAGATGCATGGAGGATTCCCCCACACACCCAGCAAGCAATGGACTGCTGCAGACAAGAAATGGATAACCTCTAACCTAATTCAATTCCAACATTATGGAAACCAAGGGAAAATCAGAATAAATCCTCTAGACTCAACTAGCTGCACTTCTTTTTATTTTAAAATCACAAATTGTGGAGGTCACATAACTAAGCAACTAGCTTTGCTATAGATAATCCCTAAAATCCTCCCCACTGCCCCAGGAACTTGGAGGTTGCTTTGGTCTATCTCCAAAAAGTTGAAACCACCACCTCTGCATTTGGGCCTGAGCAAGTGTCTAAGATGTGACTTTTGACACCAGAAGTCCAGATGTCCACCTTCAGACCATGCTAATGCAGACACTTCTAAATATGGACCCTATGAAGAACCATGAAGTTTGATTATGCATGCACAAACACCAAATTACTTCACTTTTCCTCACCTCCAATCACTTTCCCCCACATCTTACACCACCCTGTTTCTTTATCCCATAAATATCCCAAAACATTCCCTGGGAGGCTGATTTGAGGTTTGTCTCTGGTCTTCACAACTGGCTATCTTGTAACTTTTTTTCAAAACCTGATCATTTCAGTGATTGGCATACTAGGAAAAGTGGGCCTCATTCAATACTGCTAATATATATCTGCAGGTAGCATCAGATCCCTCAGGTTGAGGATTCATTCCCCAATACTGTGCCCCACTGAAGATCCCAGCTGCTAGCCCTAGGTTATGTAACCTGTGCTCTGACTGGCTAAAAATCTTGGTTCCCAAAATACCCTCATAGTCTTTAACTTGCTAGAGCAGCTCAGAGAACTCAAGAATATTTTTTTTAATTTTTTTTACATTTACCTGTTTATTATGAAGGGTATTAAAAGATACAAGTGAAGAGATGCATAGATTGAGGTACAGAAAGAAAAACCACAGAGCTTCCTTGCCCTCTCCAGGTATACCACCATCCAGGTGTGTTCAGCTATCAGGAAGCTTTCCAAACTTTACTGTTTTAGATTTTCATGGAGATTTTTTTTCTGGGCATGATTGAAACATGGACAACTGTGCTGAAATATGATTAGACACAAAGGGTATGATCTAATGTAAGGCTGAGTGGGGAAACGCAGTAAGGCCAGTCTGTTCAGATTCTTCTTGGTCTGTGTGCTAACATTCCTCCCTCCAGGGGATAGGGCAGGACCTCTATGGAATGAGGAGGGTCTTATGACCTACTATTAGACAAAAGGCAGGTCAGATAATTTCTTTATGACCAGTTCCAGGACAGAAAGCAGGATGTTGTGTGTGTGTGTGTTTGTGTGTGTGTGTGTGTTGTGGGAGGAGGGAAGATGGATATTGGAGTTTCTACAGTCTGCCTGTGGAAAGAAGAATTGCAGTTTCTACAGCCTTCCTGAGGATAAAGTTATGAGTCAGGAACCATTGACAAAAAACAAAAAAATTATATAAATAATAAATAAATAAATAAATATATTATATATATATATATATATATATATATATATACACACACACACACACACACACTCTCACATATTCATAGTTATTTCATTTTTCCCTAAATGAAACAACAGTTCAGATTGTTCATATGTGATTTGTCTTTTCAAATCTTAACCATAAGATGATTATGTACCCATTTTCCAAGCAAATAAACTGAGGCACTTAGAAGTTATATCATTTACTCAAGGTCTCAAAATCTTATCAGGGAAATTTTAAGAGTTTTCATGAAGCATTCTTCTAAAACTTTTTTTTTTTTGGAAAGAACTAATTATAAAGAGCAAAGAGAACACCCAAGCCAAATTAAGGATGTAGAGGGAGGAAGGGGTTAAGGATCTAATCTAGTCAAACACTTCCTGACCATTGACTATATTCCAAACTTTAAGCTTGGCACTGGAATACAAAGACAAATGAAACATGATCTTTAAAATATTGTTTTGTTGAAAGGAAATAGATTAAAAATAATAAAAGGGCTTCAGTAGATGGATAAGACATTTCTAATAACACAAGAGGAAGAGGAAGCAGTAGAAATAGAAGAGCTTGCATAAATTCAGTTTCAGGAAGGGAATGAAAGAGTGTTTGTAGTGAAATGAGATAGCAACAGGGTTGTGTAGGGAAGACCTTTAGTTTCCTTGCTTAATATTCTAAGGAGCTTGAACTTTAATCTCTAAACAAAATAGAACTATTAATTATGAAACTAGGTATTGTCAGGATAAGCCTTTCCATCTCTAAAGGTCAGATGAAAAGCAGTAAATCAGGATAAATCTGACTGGAGGACTAATGACACTAAAAAGACAAAGTCCTGAACTAAAACTTGTATTCAGCCTTTTGAAGTGAGCTGGGCCCATTCTATCTAAACAGGGTTTGGATAAGGGAAGAATGTGCTTGAATTGGATGGAAGCAGTACAGAGGGCTGTAATCTTGGAAAGCCGACGGTGAGAGTATTCGTCATGAGTGAGAGAAATACTCTTGTAAGTTGTTTTGATGGCACTCTGGGACATAAGCTTTGGGGGTAGAAAGAAAAACGAATTGGATAAGAACTAAATTGATAGTCTGTAAAAGCAGATAAATTACTAAAGGTTGAAAGAATAGAAGGACCTCATTTATATTGGCTCTGGGTGAAACAATAAATACATGTATAAAGCTAAGAAATAGCTGAGCAGACAACAGAGCTCATTTGACACTATGGAATGATTAATTTCCCATTTTGCTCTACCCAAGGTAACAGGTTGGTGTCTTGGTGTTAGAGTTTTTCTCCAAGGTGTGTCTTCCAAGGTAGCACAGAATCAGGCAGCACCTCAGTGGCATGGGACATGGGGTGAGGTGGAAAGTTGGCTGTAAGAGGAAGATGGAGGTGTTAAGAGAGTGAAGGTCAAGAGACAGAGGCCTTCCCTGAAAATGCCATAAACCAATAGGCAAGAGAGATGATCAGTTCATTTTACATAGTGTGGAGTTAGGAACTGGAATCAGGTAAAGAAGAACGTCAGGAAGAAGCAATGAATGAAATGATTACCTTAATCTACTCTCTGGTAAGCATATATGTAGATTATCTCAATGGCCACTGGGTATATAATACGTAAGGGCATTATGACATTTAAAGAAGTAGGATAACAAAGAGAAAGAGAACCTATGCCTAAACCCAAAGAAAACTAAGAAGACTCTAAGAAATGATATGGGGAGTTTCTGCAGTTAAAAACAATCACTACTATTTGCCCAAAAGCCTACGTTTTTCTTGGAAAATGAAGATTAAACATAAAGAAACGCGAGATGACCATTTTATTCTTGTATAATTTATACAATTGCTTTAAAAATATTTGTCATCTATAAAAGTTTCCACAACCAAGTACAGGAATATTTCCTGTAAGAAAACTGATTACAGTTACGTTTTATTTCCATTTCAAATTGATATTTGCTACAAAGCTGGGCATACAAAATATCCCATTAACCAACAGGAAAACCAGTAATAAATTTTCATCTGTAATAGCCTTCCAGACAATAATATTAAAAAACTTAATATATTCCAAAAAGTATGTTATCTAATTATATGCAAATTTGATCATATATATATTGACAAAATATATAACCCTATATATTTTGTGTGTGTGTGTGTATAATGAGTTCCAAGATTACTATTTTAATTTCCTAAATAACCAGTTCTTATTGGTTGTATTATAAATACTTGTATAAAGCTATTCACATTATTTACCTTTTATTACTACTAACAAAAAGTCAACTCAATTATAAGGATCCCACTCATTTATCTATTAGACCATTTAGATTAAAGGGTCAAAAGTACTACCATGAACTCTGTAAAACTTGAGTAAACTCCCTGTCCTAAACATATGATGGGCATCCTTAATCTTAAATATATATATATATATATATATATATATATATATATATATACACACACACACACAACAAAGAAACCTCATTGTTCCATTAAAAGATAAAGTTTAGTTAGAATTTTAACTTCTCAACTTTAGTTTCTTCTTAAGTAAATTTTTATTTTTGTCTCACATAAAACCAAGCTACATATTTAACTTAAAAATAGGAAAGATGAAATGGAACCTTCTGGAAGAATATAAACCATAAAGGGAAAGTAAAGAATTTACACCATTCTTTGACTAAATGATATCATTAAGTTAAAGGGCAAACTATAAACTTCAATTAAAATAGCTTATTAGCAAAATAATATAAATAGAGCAGAAATAGAAAGCAAAACATTTTTGCATTGACTATCATATTTAAGTCCAAAAAAAAAAGATCAGAAGATGAAAGACACTGAAGGCACAAATGGAAAGATACCCTACTTTTTCATCAATTGCAACAATTAACATTGTTAAAAATGTCTATATTACTCAGATCAATGTAGAAGCTCCATTAAATCTATCAAAATACTAAGGACAATATTCACAGAAATAAAATAAATAAGTAAATAAACAAATAACACATAATTTGTACACAGTTTCAGAAGGCCCTAAAGAGCAAAGCCAATCTTGAGCAAAAGGAATAAAGTTGGAAGACCACATTACTTTACTACAAAATACACTACAGTTACAATAGCCTAACAACATGGAACTGATGTAAAAACAGACACAAAGACGAATGGGAGAGAATGAAAGGAGTACCCAGAAATATACCCATGTATTTTTATTGCAAATTGATTTTTTTTTAAATTTTTTATTGTTGGTTGTTCAAAACATTACAAATTTCTTGACATATCATATTCCACACTTTGATTCAAGTGGGTTATGAACTCCCACCTTCACCCCATACACAGATTGCAGAATCACATCAGTTACACATCCATTGATTTACATATTGCCATACTAGTGTCTGTTGTGCTCCGCTGCCTTTCCCATCCTCCACCATCCCCCCTCCCCACCTCTCCCCTCACCCCCTCCACTGTATAACCCTGAGGGTCTCCTTCCATTTCCAAGCAATTTCCCTTCTCTCTCCCTTTCCCTCCCACCTCTCATCCCTGTTAAATGTTAATCTTCTTCTCCTGCTCTTCGTCCCTACTCTGATCTTAGTTACTCTCCTTATATCAAAGAAGACATTTGGCATTTGTTTTTTAGGGATTGGCTAGCTTCACTTAGCATAATCTGCTCTAATGCCATCCATTTCCCTGCAAATTCTATGATTTTGTCATTTTTTAATGCAGAGTAATACTCCATTGTGTATAAATGCCACATTTTTTTTTTATCCATTCGTCTATTGAAGGGCAACTAGGTTGGTTCCACAGTCTTGCTATTGTGAATTGTGCTGCTATGAACATCGATGTAGCAGTGTCCCTGTAGCATGCTCTTTTTAGGTCTTTAGGGAATAGACCGAGAAGGGGAATAGCTGGGTCAAATGGTGGCTCCATTCCCAGCTTTCCAAGAAATCTCCATACTGCTTTCCAAATTGGCTGCACCAATTTGCAGTCCCACCAGCAATGTACAAGTGTACCCTTTCCCCCACATCCTCGCCAGCACTTGTTGTTGTTTGACTTCCTAATGGCTGCCAATCTTACTGGAGTGAGATGGTATCTTAGGGTGGTTTTGATTTGCATTACTCTGACAGCTAGAGATGGTGAGCATTTTTTCATGTACTTGTTGATTGACTGTGTGTCCTCCTCTGAGAAGTGTCTGTTCAGGTCCTTGGCCCATTTGTTGATTGGGTTGTTTGTTCTCTTATTGTCTAATTTTTTGAGTTCTTTGTATACTCTGGATATTAGGGCTCTATCTGAAGTGTGAGGAGTAAAGATTTGTTCCCAGGGTGTAGGCTCCCTATTTACCTCTCTTATTGTTTCTTTTGCTGAGAAAAAACTTTTTAGTTTGAGTAAGTCCCATTTGTTGATTCTAGTTATTAACTTTTGTGCTATGGGTGTCCTATGGAGGAATTTGGAGCCTGACCCCACCGAAAGTAGATCATAGCCAACTTTTTCTTCTATCAGGCGGTGTGTCTCTGATTTGATATCAAGCTCCTTGATGCATTTTGAATTCACTTTTGTGCATGGCGAGAGAAAGGGATTCAGTTTCATTTTGTTGCATATGGATTTCCAGTTTTCCCAGCACCATTTGTTGAAGATGCTATACTTCCTCCATTGCATACTTTTAGCCCCTTTATCAAATATAAGATAGTTGTAGTTTTGTGGATTGGTTTCTGTGTCCTCTATTCTGTACCATTGGTCCACCCGCCTGTTTTGGTACCAGTACCATGCTGTTTTTGTTACTATTGCTCTGTAGTATAGTTTGAAGTCTGGTATCGCTATATCGCCTGATTCACCCTTCCTGCTTAGCATTGTTTTTGCTATTCTGGGTCTTTTGTTTTTCCATATGAATTTCATGATTGCTTTCTCTATTTCTACAAGAAATGCCGTTGGGATTTTGATTGGCATTGCATTAAACCTATAGAGAACTTTTGGTAATATCGCCATTTTGATGATGTTAGTTCTGCCTATCCATGAACAGGGTATATTTTTCCATCTTCTAAGATCTTCTTCTATTTCTCTCTTTAGGGGTCTGTAGTTTTCATTGTATAAGTCTTTCACCTCTTTTGTTAGGTTGATTCCCAAGTATTTTATTTTTTTTGAAGATATTGTGAATGGAGTGGTTGTCCTCATTTCCATTTCAGAGGATTTGTCGCTGATATACAGGAATGCCTTTGATTTATGCGTGTTGATTTTATATCCTGCCACTTTGCTGAATTCATTTATTAGCTCTAATAGTTTCTTTGTAGAGCCTTTTGGGTCTGCTAGGTATAGAATCATATCATCTGCAAATAGTGATAATTTAAGTTCTTCTTTTCCTATTTTGATGCCTTTAATTTCTTTCGTCTGTCTAATTGCTCTGGCCAGTGTTTCGAGAACTATGTTGAACAGAAGTGGAGAGAGAGGGCATCCCTGTCTTGTTCCAGATTTTAGAGGGAATGCCTTCAGTTTTTCTCCATTCAGAATGATGCTAGCCTGAGGCTTAGCATAGATTGCTTTTACAATATTGAGGTATGTTCCCGTTATCCCTAGTTTTTCTAGAGTTTTGAACATAAAGGGATGCTGTACTTTGTTGAATGCTTTTTCCGCATCTATCGAGATGATCATATGGTTCTTATTTTTAAGTCTATTGATGTGGTGAATAACATTTATTGATTTCCGTATATTGAACCAGCCTTGCATCCCGGGGATGAATCCTACTTGATCATGGTGCACAATTTTTTTGATATGTTTTTGTATCCGATTCGCCAGAATTTTATTGAGGATTTTTGCATCTAGGTTCATTAGAGATATTGGTCTGTAGTTTTCTTTCTTTGAAGTGTCTTTGTCTGGTTTAGGTATCAGGGTGATGTTGGCCTCATAGAAAAAGAGGGAGAACTTCCAAATTCATTCTATTTCCTGAAATAGCTTGAAAAGTATTGGTATTAGTTCCTCTTTAAAGGTTTTGTAAAACTCTGCTGTATACCCATCCGGTCCTGGGCTTTTCTTAGTTGGTAGTCTTTTGATGGTTTCTTCTATTTCCTCAATTGATATTGGTCTGTTTAGGTTGTCTATATCCTCCTGACTCAATCTGGGCAGATCATATGACTTAAGAAATTTATCTATGCCTTCACTATCTTCTAATTTATTGGAGTATAAGGATTCAAAATAGTTTTTGATTATCTTCTGTATTTCTGAAGTGTCTGTTGTGATATTGCCTTTTTCATCCCGTATGCTAGTAATTTGAGTTCTCTCTCTTCTTCTCTTTGCTAGCATGGCTAAGGGTCTGTCGATTTTGTTTATTTTTTCAAAGAACCAACTTTTAGTTTTGTCAATGTTTTCAATTGTTTCTTTTGTTTCGATTTCATTAATTTCAGCTCTGATTTTAATTATTTCTTGCCTTCTACTTCTTTTGCTGTTGTTTTGCTCTTCTTTTTCAAGGATTTTGAGATGAAGTATGAGATCATTTATTTGTTGTTTTTTTCTTTTTTTAAGGAATGAACTCCAAGCAATGAATTTTCCTCTTAGAACTGCTTTCAATGTGTCCCATAGATTCTGATATGTTGTGTCTGTGTTTTCATTTATCTCTAAGAATTTTTTTAATTTCCTCCTTGATGTCTTCTATAACCCATTGATCATTCAGTAACCTATTGTTCATTCTCCAAGTGATGTATGATTTTTCCTTCCTTCTTTTATCCTTGATTTTCAGTTTCATTCCATTATGATCAGATAAGATGCATGGTATTATCTCTACTCCTTTATATTGTCTAAGAGTTGCCCTGTGACATAATATATGATCTATTTTAAGAAGGATCCATGTGCTGCTGAGAAAAAAGTGTAAATGCTTGATGTTGGGTGGTATATTCTATATATGTCAATTAAGTCTAGGTTATTAATTGTGTTATTGAGTTCTATAGTTTCCTTATTCAACTTTTGTTTGGAAGATCTGTCCAGTGGTGAGAGAGGTGTGTTGAAGTCTCCCATGATTATGGTATGGTGGTCTATTAGACTCTTGAAATTGAGAAGAGTTTGTTTGATGAACATAGCTGCACCATTGTTTGGGGCATATATATTTATGATTGTTATGTCTTGTTGGTTTATGGTTCCCTTGAGCAGTATGTAGTATCCCTCTTTATCCCTTTTGATTAACTTTGGCTTGAAATCTATTTTATTTGATATGAGTATGGACACTCCTGCTTGTTTCCGAAGTCCATATGAGTGATATGATTTTTCCCAACCTTTCACCTTCAGCCTATGTATGTCTTTTCCTATCAAATGCGTCTCCTGTAGGCAGCATATTGTTGGGTCTCGTTTTGTGATCCATTCTACTAGCCTGTGTCTCTTAATTGGTGAGTTTAAGCCATTAACATTTAGGGTTATTATTGAGATATGGGTTGTTCTTCCAGCCATATTTGTTTATTTCTGTTACTAAACATGGTTTGTTTTCCTCTTTGATTATTTCCCCCCCCCTTTACTGTCCTACCTCCCACTGTTGGTTTTCATTGTTATTTTCCATTTCCTCTTCCTGTAATGTTTTGCTGAGGATGTTTGAAGAGATGGTTTTCTAGCTGCGAATTCTTTAAACTTTTGTTTATCGTGGAAGGTTTTAATTTCATCTTCCATCCTGAAGCTTAATTTCACTGGATACACAATTCTTGGTTGGAACCCATTTTCTTTCAGTGTTTGAAATATGTTATTCCAGGATCTTCTAGCTTTCAGAGTCTGTGTTGAAAGATCAGCTGTTATCCTGATTGGCTTACCCCTAAATGTAGTCTGCTTCCTTTCTCTTGTAGCTTTTAAAATTCTCTCCTTATTCTGTATGTTGGGCATCTTCATTATAATGTGTCTAGGTGTGGATCTCTTATGATTTTGCACATTCGGCGTCCTGTAGGCTTCTAGGATTTGGGATTCTGTCTCATTCTTCAAGTCTGGGAAGTTTTCTCCTATTATTTCATTGAATAGATTGCTCATTCCTTTGGTTTGGAGCTCTGTACCTTCCTGTATCCCAATGACTCTTAAGTTTGGTCTCTTAATGTTATCCCATATTTCTTGGATGTTCTGCTCATGGTTTCTTAACAGTCTTGCTGAGCTGTCTATGTTCTTTTCCAGTTGAAATACTTTGTCTTCATTGTCTGATGTTCTATCTTCTAAGTGTTCTACTCTGCTGATAGTATTCTCCATTGAGTTTTTAAGTTGGTTTATTGCTTC